>NW_015291137.1:0-305 GCF_001447785.1 Gekko japonicus | reverse complement strand
TTGGATACCTTATGTAAATATCCTAATAAAGCATATCAAAAATTAATATTCCAGTATGAAAGTGTTTTATGGAGAACACTTTGAAGCCAGATATAGCACTAGGAAAGTGATGCTAATGAAGGCCCAGGGTTGGATGGAGGGCATATGATGATGCAGTAACCTTGCTGAAGTTAAGCAGATGTGATCAGTGCCTAGATGGAAGATCTCCTGGGAATCCCCTGTACACACTCTTCAAGTTACAGGGTGGAAGGTGGGATTTAAATATAATGCCTAAGCTCAATTGTATCAGTCTAATGGTCTTGCTG
>NW_015291136.1:0-305 GCF_001447785.1 Gekko japonicus | reverse complement strand
ACAGTTGGCTTACGGTTACTGTAATATTTGTAGGGTTCCTATGGTTTTAGACTTGGAGTTAGATGGGTTTTATGCATTTTGTATCATTTTATATGACTATACAGGATGCTATTGGATACTTACCGGTTTTTAATTTAATTTTTATTGGTTTTCAAAAAGAAGAGATACTTACCTATTTTTGTACCTATTTTAATGGAGGCAGTCAGATGTTGTTGTAAACTGCTTTGAGCTTTTAATGAAAGAGAAGCCGTATAAAACCTGAAATAAAAAAATAATGTGGCAGTCACACATGTGAGATAATGCGG
>NW_015291135.1:0-305 GCF_001447785.1 Gekko japonicus | reverse complement strand
TTTTATATCACCTACTACCTGGTCCTTTTTAAATGGAAATGCTGGGGACTGAAACTTGAACCTTCTGAATGCAAAGCAGGTCCTCTGTTGAGCCATGGGCCCTCCCTCTTTTATGTAAAGTGAAAGAAGATGAAAGAAAGAAATATGTGAGGAAGAGAAGGAAGGATGCTCTGTCACACAATTAACCATCTCAGTCCATCTTGAGACATTTCTTAGCTGGAAGAACAGAAACAATGGGAGAGAAATCTCTATTTATAGCATTAAATGCACTGCAAAAATAACCCACTGCTTGAAAGCCAGTTGAA
>NW_015291134.1:0-305 GCF_001447785.1 Gekko japonicus | reverse complement strand
CTGCTGCTTCTCCTCTAGTTCCCCCCTCCTCTGGTGGGGCCTGAAGTGAGCAGGAGTGAAGTGGATGCTGCCAGTGGTGCTGCTGCCATCGTGGCCCCCGCTTGCACCAGTGTTTCTTTTACTCCATGGCTGCTTCCCACTGCACCTGCAGCAGCTGCAGGGGCAGCAGCCAAGGCAGTTTCAACCCTTCTTTGTCTTGTTCTCCCAGACAGGCTATTGGATGGTGGTGGCAGAGCATAGGTGGTGGAGACACTTGGCGCTTGGGCAGGACTAGGAGGAGGCAGGGCAAGAAGGATGGCAAGGAG
>NW_015291133.1:0-305 GCF_001447785.1 Gekko japonicus | reverse complement strand
CAGGGCTCTTTTTATGTTCTTATGTTCAGAAACAGATCTGTTCAAAATCACATGAAAGAACTGTGTGCCGTCCTACCCACAAATTACACGTGAGTCAACTTTCACTGGGATATGAAGAAATAACAGGCTGATATTTAGGGATCCTAGTCATATTACTAGAAAGAGGAGGCATGGCTCATTAAGTGATGAGTGTTTGACAATCTTTTTTTAATCCCAGCAAACCTGGCACCTGATCCACATCAACTAAATGAAGTCGTTTTACATGTAATTTAGGGCTGCCAAATGTGCCCGGGGGGGCGGGGAAT
>NW_015291132.1:0-305 GCF_001447785.1 Gekko japonicus | reverse complement strand
GTGATGCTTTTCCTCCGCTCCTGGCTGCAAAAGTTTCCTCTCGTTTGCTTTCTCCTCCCTCTGGGTGTTACTTGGAGTGTTCTCTGGGGGTGGCTTCCTCTGTGCTGAGAAGTGGTGGAGCTTCAGGGCGTTTGCTGGACCTCTTTTTTCTTCCTGGCCAGGTGGGCTTTCCGACCAACCAAGTCCGCTGTTCCCCGGGGCATTAATCCCAGGGATCTGGCACTGGTGCCACAAGGCCACCCTCCAGACTCAGCCACTGACTGGGGAATCTGTAGCAGCTTATCCCTGCTGCGAGTTCCAGAGGT
>NW_015291131.1:0-305 GCF_001447785.1 Gekko japonicus | reverse complement strand
GGAGGAAATGGCAGCTTCAGAGGCTGGATGGTAGGGTACACCATAGAGTCTAGGAGCAAAGGAAGTCCTAGAGCGATATCTAATCCATGCTGAGCTCCCTTCCCAGGCACAACCCCCAAATCGTCAGACGTTTCCCCAGATAGAAATTCTGTGAATGGAATTCCCCATGTTTCTTCTTCCCAGGGAGGTCGGGTTGTGACCACTGCACAAGGGGAGGATAGATTTAAGTTATTTCCCCCTCACTTGAACCAGGCCCACGGAGCTGCGATTTTCCCCATTGAGGCAAACCTACACACAGCAGTATC
>NW_015291130.1:0-305 GCF_001447785.1 Gekko japonicus | reverse complement strand
TGACCTGTCTCAGAGGGCAAAAAAATAATGGAAGGGATCCATGCTTGGTGGCTTGAGGGTATTTGCTTAAGAGGCCGGATTCCAAAGATGGAAGGAAGTGGCTTGCAGCAGGTATAGATGATTTGTTGGCTGGGTCATTTTATATGTCAAAGCCCGGTGGAGCTTTCCAGTTGAAAACACAGGAGACAGAGTAAGATGGGTAGCTGCGTTTGTCTGTCTGTGGCCGTGAGTAAAGAGCAGAAGTCCAGTAGCACTTTTAAAGACGAACAAAATTTATGGCAGGGTGTGAGCTTTCATGAATCACT
>NW_015291129.1:0-305 GCF_001447785.1 Gekko japonicus | reverse complement strand
CCACAGGCTGAAAAGGGTTGGGGACCCCCGATATATAAAGTACTTCAGTCAGCACCCTTTTTAATGTCCCTCATACTATTCTGTGACTGTGGGCAAGAGTGCTCTGATACCTTTAGGACACTTGGTTCACAAATGCAATCTTTTTTTTTCTCTTGGAAAAGGAACAGGAAGAGATAAAACTAAGGGAACTGTTTCAGACCGTGAAGAAGAATACGGACAAAGTGAAAACAATGACTAAGGTGCGCAAGTTCCAACAAGTGTGGACGGAGGAGGATTGTGTGCACATCTCTTCCTCCCCCCCCCCC
>NW_015291128.1:0-305 GCF_001447785.1 Gekko japonicus | reverse complement strand
CTTGAATTGGACCCAGTAACTGATGGGCAGCCAATGGTGTCTTGGAAAAGGAGCATTCAAATCACCCAGAATAATCAGTTTAGGTATCTCCAGCACTACATACTAAGAGCACCTCTGCCAACTCAGAGAGAGTACCCACTGAGAAATTAGGCAGCCAGTAAACAAGTAGAATGCCCATTCTGTTGTTAGTCACCAATATCAAAAGCATACAAAACTAAAAACAATGCATAAAATTTACTGTACAAACAAAAACCAATGTAAATTATATTACAGCATTGAAAATAGATAAATACAAGTGGGGACTT
>NW_015291127.1:0-305 GCF_001447785.1 Gekko japonicus | reverse complement strand
TTGAATACACCTTTATATTAGGGGAAAGACAGCTGGGAACCTGTGAAGTCAAACTGCTCCTCCAAGAGGTTGTGTCTAATCTAATGTAGACCTTGGTCTTAAGAAATCTTTCTCGCCTACCTCAGTACACTTACTTCTGTGGGAATATAAGCAGAGGGCTCTTTAAACGGATCCTTCCGGGAGTGGATGATCACAGAATTACTGGATGCTTCAACTGCTGGTTCTGATGAACATGCATGAACCTGCCTTCTGCGGATCCTGATCATTGGTCTTTCAAAGGCAGCAGTGTCTACTCTGACTGGCAG
>NW_015291126.1:0-305 GCF_001447785.1 Gekko japonicus | reverse complement strand
AAAACAATTCCATTACCAGATTTTGAGTGACAGTTCAGAAAACCCCACACAAATAGAAGTGATGGGAAATCGTAGGAGTGCTTTGATGCAATACAGACCTGTCCTCTACTTCCAAACACCCGTAGTGGCTCAAGAGAAGGCACACTGCATGGCCCTGGGCTGTTTGGGTGAGGAGGAGAGAGAGAAGAACCAGGAATCTACCCATAGGAGAATCTAAGGACTGGTTCTCCTTACCACCACCTCATGGGTTCTCTTTCATACCTCCCTTATACTGAGTCAGGCTGCTGGTCTATGAAGGTCAGTGT
>NW_015291125.1:0-305 GCF_001447785.1 Gekko japonicus | reverse complement strand
ATTGCAAGGGAGGAGAATGGGGAGAAACCAGAATTAGTTGACTCTGCCTACCCTTGACCTCCTTTCCCTCTGCCTCACCAGCACAATTGGAAAGGTAATGTACAAACATTATTATGACAAATGAGTCATATGGAATTGCAAGAAATTGAAGTAATCCAGATATTGGTTCCACATCTTAAGGTCTCTTTTATCAGACTACTCACAATCTAACCAAACACGTTAATGGTTTGTTTCAATGATTTTGATTTATTGTTGTTTGCTCCATTTGCAAAATGAATGCACATCACAATGAAAGGGGTTTTTTT
>NW_015291124.1:0-305 GCF_001447785.1 Gekko japonicus | reverse complement strand
GATGTTTCCCTAACTTAAAAGCTTCCTGCCTTTGGCACGATCTTAGACCGGAGATGATGTTCCTGTTTGGGCTGTGCCAATTCTGGTGATGCAGAAGTGCTGGTTCTAGATGGTCCATAACTTCCAAGAAAGAAGGGCTTTGTCGCTTCAGAGTTCTCTTTGGATTCAGCCTCTTTCCCCCCTAGATTCCCAGGTTGAGGCAGCAGCTGGAAGTGTCTCCCATGGATTTCAGTTGTTATGTGTACAGTACTTTAGGAGGAGGATGAATTGTCACAATCAGATATCTGAATGGTAGATGGTGTTCT
>NW_015291123.1:0-305 GCF_001447785.1 Gekko japonicus | reverse complement strand
CACAATTTAGAGTGCTGAGTCTTTCCTTTGAACACTCAAAGGTCCTAGGATTGAGGTATTTTAAGGGCCACCTGCTCCCACGTGGATAGTTGGGGGACAGTTAAGATTTCCAGTGATCTACTTGGTACGTCCCAATTTCTGGAGCAAAGTCACAGCCAGCAACCTTTTTCATTGTGGTGCTTTGCGAGTCAAACCCTCTCCCTGCATCTGTTCATCTGGCAGAGTGTGATCTGATAGTCGGAAATGATCTCCACGGATGTCAGTTCGTACTTAATCTTACATCCGGCCCCTTTAAATAATATATG
>NW_015291122.1:0-305 GCF_001447785.1 Gekko japonicus | reverse complement strand
AGTCCACCTTAGGTAAACTCATCAAGCCTCTCCCAGATCATTGTCCATCTCTGAAAAACCAAACAAGTTATTGTTTTTGAGGAGAAGACATCAGCATAGCCCCGGGGAGCATTTTCCCCTGTAATTGTAGCACGCTTCTCCACAGCAGTGTGCGTGTGTTCTTGGCCACCTTCACTCCATGGGTTCTCTTCTCTTCTCCATGTGAAACACTGGCCATTTTCCTACTACTTCCCAGACCTATGCAAGATTGGTAAATATTACCCTCCCCCAAAAAAGCTTTCTCCCATCTCCTCCCTAATTTCCTC
>NW_015291121.1:0-305 GCF_001447785.1 Gekko japonicus | reverse complement strand
TTTTAGAAATCAATATTTCTATACAGTCTTTTTTTAAAAATTCCCTTGAAATTACTGAGGTTATTTTGTTAAGATCTTAAAAACAACAAGGGGCTGATATTCTACAGGGACTGAATCTAGTTTTCCTAGATGGAGTGAAGTTGGCTTTTTCAAAGCAGGTTAAGTGATTGAGATTGTTCAAGGACTCTGTGTTGTTCCTGGAAAAACAGGTTGGCTTGGGGGTCAGGAGCACTGTCTAGCCGCTGCATCAGATTCCCAACTCTCTTGTTGGCAAGACTCAGCTGATCTGGCTATGTTGCTCCATA
>NW_015291120.1:0-305 GCF_001447785.1 Gekko japonicus | reverse complement strand
TCCCTTCCTGTCATCAGCACCTGACTTGTTCCACGTGTGGCAGTACTTTGGATTAAGGAAGACTCGGCCATATATGCATAAGGTATATTGAACAGACGTTAGTAAAAGCAGACTTTGGTTTCATCCCAATAAAACACTGCAGCATGGCTATTGCTGTCTTTCCCACGCAGGCAGTGCCTGGTTGCTGAACACTTTCCCACACGTAGCTTCCATTCCTTAAGTTCTATGCTCTGCCTCGAGGTTGGATATCTAGAGGTTAGTGTTACGTTTCTCCTGCACTGAAGAAGAGATTGGCTTTTGTACCC
>NW_015291119.1:0-305 GCF_001447785.1 Gekko japonicus | reverse complement strand
AAAAATCATATGAGATCCGACTTTTACCCAGACCCACTCTAAGACACGTGTGTGGAAGCAAAAAGTGCAAAAGTCGCTTCTCCGGGGATCCTTCCGTTCAACAAGCACGTGTTTCCACGGGGTGTGGGGAAGCGCCATGCCGGCCTCCAAATTCCCTAGCTCGGGTACTGTTCTGCAGTGCAGCCGGGTTGCTCCCTTTCTCCCCCCCGCGCCTCCCCTGCCCCGTGGCCAGAGGCGCCTGTGTCGCCGCCGCCGCCGCCTTTCCTCCGCGCGGAGCTGTCGCCGGTTTGTTTTCCTGCCGAAAG
>NW_015291118.1:0-305 GCF_001447785.1 Gekko japonicus | reverse complement strand
CCACAGCTTAGAGGGAACATTGCTGTCCTCTCCACCTTTCCACCTTCTCCTCCTCTATCTGGGCAGGAGCAGCAAAAAGCACGGATCTCTCTTAAAAGGTTTGGCAACCCTGAGCACCTCAAGAGAGACCAGCAAATGAATGGCTCTGGTCTCGTTGGCCTAAGTGAGTGAGTGGCTGGGCTGGGCTGGGCTGTGCATCTGCTGCTGCCTTACCTGGTCATCTCTTTCAGGGTGCTGGCGGTGGTTGCTGGTCTCTTGGGGAGGCGCTTTTGCTTCTGCTGCTGCCCAGAATCCAACAGAGTTCT
>NW_015291117.1:0-305 GCF_001447785.1 Gekko japonicus | reverse complement strand
CCAAGGAGGAGAGTGAGAATCCCCTTCTTGCAAAGGAAGGGTTGACCTGTACAAATATTCATCTCTGTGAGACTCTACTTGGCTTCCGGAGGACTTGAAAGTCTGATGTGTCCTTCAAGGAAGATCCTCCCTTTCCCAAGTGGAATAGGACAGCCATAATTGCCAGTCTTATTAGATGGATGCTTCTTGTGAGTAGGGGCAAATTAAATTACCACTTGCTCGTAGTTTTACATGTTCCTGAGGGCCGGGGCAAGTTGGCTTAAGATAAAGATTGGGAACATGTTTGGAGCTACCCACTCCATGGC
>NW_015291116.1:0-305 GCF_001447785.1 Gekko japonicus | reverse complement strand
AAAAAAACTTGTGCATCCAATGTATTAGAAGCTGGGGAACTAGTAGCAGGTGACTACCCATATACCTTGCTTGAGGGTTTGCCTGTGACTTTTGACTAGCCACTGTTGGATACATGATCCTGCAACAGGTGGATCATGGCTCTGATCCAGAATGGCTACTATTAAGAAATTACTTAAAAGTGGTACTCTTGATGGTGATAAACTTGACAATGAGTGCATGCCAGAAAATGACTTAAAGGATTGTAGGGATTATAGCCCTGACCTAGATGGCTCAGGTTAGCTCAGTCTCATCAGGTCTTGGAAGC
>NW_015291115.1:0-305 GCF_001447785.1 Gekko japonicus | reverse complement strand
AGAGGGATAGTGTGTATGTGTGACAGAAAACGTTGGAAGAGAAGAGATGGAAACGTATGTTTGGAAAAGAGCACATGAGGGGAGGGAATGTGTATGTTTGAGGGACCAGAGAGGAGGGAGTGCATGTGGTAGAGAAACGTGTGAGACGAGGGATACTGCGTGTGTGTAAGAGAGTATAACTGAGGGTGTGTGAGAGACAGAGTATGAAAGAAAAGGGGGGAACAGGCATGTGGGAGATAAAAAGGGGGGACAATGTGTATGTGCGTGTGGGTGAGCGAACATATTGTGGGAATTTTTTTTTTTTT
>NW_015291114.1:0-305 GCF_001447785.1 Gekko japonicus | reverse complement strand
AGAAAAGGAATACATCGCTTGTGTGGCTGGCAGTTCCTTTTGTCTGATTTAAGCGCTGAGTCGGGGAGATGACTTTTGAAATAATGGGGGGGGGGAATGGAAGCAACTGGTAAAATATACACTGAGCTCCCTGTTGTTACAGGAAGGGCACTTAACAACCTGTCCTGCAGGGTCCGTTTCGCTCTCGTTCTCCAGTTCCTGCGAATGCTGTTTAATATGCATTAGTACACTGTCCGTCAGCAGTGTATGAGAGGGTGTTCGGAGAGAGTGTTTCGGCCTTTGGTAGTGTCACGGCTCAGGTGGGG
>NW_015291113.1:0-305 GCF_001447785.1 Gekko japonicus | reverse complement strand
GGTGCAACTTGAGGAAAGTGCTCATCCGTAATTGTAACAGAGATCAGTTGTGCATGTCTAGAAATGCTTTGAAAATGAGGTAGATCTCATTGTTTTGAAGTTCAAGCAAGTTCTCTGAAGGCAAGATACTGTAGGCCACCATTGGGTCCTATGCCTCATTTTACCCCAGTCTCCAGCATAATCAATTTAATGCTCATGGGTCTCTTCCACCAGCACCATCCGGTGGTGGTGAACACGATCCATCCCCATGTTTTTAGACAAAGTGATTATCGAATGCTAAAACAGCTGAACGTTGTATCTGGCAT
>NW_015291112.1:0-305 GCF_001447785.1 Gekko japonicus | reverse complement strand
AATCATCTTTTAAAAAGAGACCACTCCTGTTTTTGGGTCTCCAGCCGGCTTTCTCTGAGTCTGCAAAGGCAGCTCCCTTGTGCATGACTGCACTCCCTTCCACATAAGAGGAAATCCCCACCTGCATTGCTGCCTCCTTCCACCTCCCGGGCTCGCATGCCTCCAATGCCACAGGGATCGGCTCAGGGTAGGAGGAGTGGCTGCCCACCAAGCTTCCCCTCCCCCAGCCAGGCCAACTCTGAGCTCCAGCCATGCAAAGCGCTGCCAAACAAGCACTTAATAGTAACAATAGGAGGAGGAGGAGG
>NW_015291111.1:0-305 GCF_001447785.1 Gekko japonicus | reverse complement strand
GTTTGGGGAGGGAAAGGACCTCAGCGGGGCATAATGCCCCACTACAGCCTGCCTTTCAAAGTGGCCGCTTTTTCTCCAGGTGGACTGATCTCTGTCTCCTGGAGATCAGTTGTCATAGCACATGTCTCCAGCCACCTCCACCAGCAGCCAGTTGTAATAGCCAGAGGTCACCAGCCACCACCTCAACCTCACCACCTCAATCCTACCCCACACCCTTTTGGTGTAGTGGTTAAGGACGTGGACTCTAATCTGGGAGAAGCCAATTAGAGTCCTCCGTCCTGCACAAGCAGCTACTGGTGTAGCCT
>NW_015291110.1:0-305 GCF_001447785.1 Gekko japonicus | reverse complement strand
GCAAGGGAAACCTTTACCTTTACTGACTCCAGTCCCGGCTGCTGTGCTGTTAGGATTGCTTGCTCACTCAAATCAGGGCGATGCTATTATGCATACCCGTCTGAATTGTGTGGGTGAAGGGTAGTGGCCTGAAACATTCCTTCAGAATACCCCGAAACTCTTTTCCATGGCTGTTTTTTGTGGCCATTATTTTCTTTCTGCTGCTGCTTCAGTTTCTCTCGCCTCAAGCGGTCTTAGCCAGTCAGGGATCAGGTACTGAACGTGAACAAATGAACACGTAGAATCATAGAACCATAGAGTTGGAA
>NW_015291109.1:0-305 GCF_001447785.1 Gekko japonicus | reverse complement strand
AGAAATGAGATGCCCTCTGCAAGTCCTTGCATGTTTTCCACCAGCATTGCATAACTGATCCTAGCCTGGCATAGAGTTTCCAGGCTGCAGCCTGCAAACCCCAAAAGCATGGGGGGGTAGAGGCTGTTGCACCAATGTACTATCACTTTCAATAAAAAAACAGAAGTGATATCATGGTGTGGGGGGATGCTCCAGGATTTTCAGAAAGATCTACGGTAAAACCATATAGCACTACCCTTGACATCATGGTGTCATTTCCAGTTTTTGCTTGAAGTGATGCCAGCACACCAGTGCATGCTTCCCTT
>NW_015291108.1:0-305 GCF_001447785.1 Gekko japonicus | reverse complement strand
CACATTAGGCAGGAAAAGAGGACTCATGGGAAAATAGGGGAAGAACAACTTTTGTATTCAGTTACCAGTGTGGGGAGTAAGACTCTACAAAGCTTCCCAGAAAAGGTGGTTTTGAGGTGGTCTTTAGCAGAGTCAAGATGGCATCATGCTTGTCTTCTAATAGCAATTGCTTTTTTTTTAAACTTCCTATGCTTTGAAAAGAGTTTGTGGACAGTAATGATGTATACCTGGTCATGATTTGGCCAGAAAAATAGCACTTTCTATTCTCTTCAGTTGTCAGAACTGTGTATAGATAGATTCACACA
>NW_015291107.1:0-305 GCF_001447785.1 Gekko japonicus | reverse complement strand
TGCTAGCTCCTGCTTCTATAGTGGAGATGATTTTTCCCAATCCTGTGTGGTAGCAGCCTTCATTCTGCAGGAAAATAGAAATGGCTGCTCAGTAGTGAAAACTAAGCTACTTCCCGTTCAGAATTCCTTATGAACTTTGTCCAAGCTATGTACTGTTGCTATCAGTCTAGTTAGACTATGGTGAAGGAGAGGAGTCAGAAATGACAGAAGAATGATGAATCTTTTGACTGTGGACTCTGAACAGGTAATTCTGCTGCAAAGGTGGGAACTGGCACTTAGTCGGCAAAGGGTTCATATCAGCACTT
>NW_015291106.1:0-305 GCF_001447785.1 Gekko japonicus | reverse complement strand
TGCTTGCCTGGACTCTGTTTCTCCAGTTGGTGGCACTAAAGCCCTTCAGGTGCCCGGTTTCTAACAAGCCGCCCAGCTTTCCTCTGGCAGCCAAGGAACCGCTTGGTGTCCCTACCCTTGTTTTCCTCTTCTTCCCTGGGAGGGAGGGAGTCGACAGCCCATTCCTAACAACTGGGATCTTCTTGAAAGACTTATGCAGCTTTTATGTCAGGCTGGAGTTCTCTCATCACCTCTCCATCTTTAACTAAAATGCTTTCCGTTGCAAGGTTCTGTGTGTGGTGGTGGGGACAGAATCAGAGCCCAGG
>NW_015291105.1:0-306 GCF_001447785.1 Gekko japonicus | reverse complement strand
AGGGCAGGGTATGAATCCAATCTCTTCTGCTCTCTTCTTCCCTCGGCAGGCCTAGTTTTCTCTCCAGGGGAGCCTCAGGCTGCAACTACTTCCTGTTGAGGCTCTTTTTTTACCTTTCTTTTCTTCATATCAGTTTGAAGCAATCAAGGCTATGGCCCCGGCACACCAGCAGTGACGTCCTACTGAAGACAATTGCAGCTGCAAGGAAACGTGACTGACAGTGGAAGTCAGTTGGGGATTTGCCTGTGGATTCTGGCAGGCAGACTCTTGCTCCGGTTGCACTGGTTGGCCACTGTGTGAGACAGG
>NW_015291104.1:0-305 GCF_001447785.1 Gekko japonicus | reverse complement strand
TTCATCAGGGAGCCTGTCCCACAAAGTGGGAGGCACTATTGAGCAGTAAGGGGTTCTGATAGATGCCAGGTGAGCAGCCCTGAGTGGGGGAGTGAGAAAGTTACCATTAGAATACTGTAATTGGCGTATGGGGAGAGAGAGGCTCTGCTTGTGGGTTTTCTGGAGGTGTCTAGTAGGCCACTATGGAAAACACTGTGTTGGACTAGATAGGCCTATGTTTGATTCGGCAGAGCTTGACTAATGCCATGACAGTGTAGCTGCTTCACCGTCAGGTATGGGTCTCACCAACAGCAGTGTTCCCGTAT
>NW_015291103.1:0-306 GCF_001447785.1 Gekko japonicus | reverse complement strand
AGGTCCCACCTGGAAGCTGGCATCCCTGCACCAACACTGCTCTGAATAATTTTTCTTGAAAGTTCCTTCCTTCTGGGAGTTTCCCCATGTCTCAGAGAGAGCAGGGGCTATATCGGTGGCTGCCCCCACATTACAGACGAGCTTAGTGAGGCTCTTTTAGTGAGAAACATCTATTTAAAAAAAAAAAGACCTGCCACACATCAACAGGAGTTTCTTTCTAAAAGGATCACACCACCATGTTTCCAAAATATATTTGTACTCCACTTTTCTTCCCTGTCAGGAACACTTTCCCTATGAGGAAAGGTT
>NW_015291102.1:0-305 GCF_001447785.1 Gekko japonicus | reverse complement strand
GTTCTCCCAGATTAGAGTTCGTGCGCCTACCCACTACACCAAACCGGCTCCCTCCCATTTGTATCTCAGCTGATGAGCTCAGGGCAGCATACGTGGGCATTACCACTTTTCAGTCCTCACAGCCATCCTGTGAGGTAGGTTGGGCCAAAGGAAAATGACAGGTCACCAAGCAAGCATTATTGGGTTCAAATCATCCAGGCCTCTTCCGTGCTGGGCTTCCAGGCTAGCCAAGACAGTGCACCAGCTCTCACATGAACCTCATTTGAGGTGGGACTTCTAGGGCACAACCAGGAATCTGTCTTGAA
>NW_015291101.1:0-305 GCF_001447785.1 Gekko japonicus | reverse complement strand
GTCCGTGCACTTAACCACTACTACACCAAAACTGGCTCTCAATAGTACAATTTCCTTGAAATCCAATTAAAACTCTAGATCAAAATTTAAAACCAGATTCAAATTCAAGGTGGTGGATTAATAAATTAACAATTAAACCGTATCCTAGGCATGTGCTGTACACAATCCAGAAAGGACCAGCATATCTGACTGGTTGGTCCGGCCCACTATAAGAGCTGTTTGTAAAATCTACTGCCTTTTCATTACTTTCAGTCAGTATACCTTTATCATATACCTTTTTAATATAAGTTGTATGATTTTACATT
>NW_015291100.1:0-305 GCF_001447785.1 Gekko japonicus | reverse complement strand
ATCTAATAGACCTCGATGATATCACCCCTCAGTCGTGATGTTGACAATAATCATATTGTTGATGTGTTTTAAGAATTTTGTAATGTATTTCAAGTCCCAGATGAGAAAGGCAGGATGAAAAAGTTTTAAATAAATATATTCATATACTTTGGGTGATCCACGGGTTAGAAACTAACACAGTTACAGATCCTTATTGACTAGAGAGCTCTATAGACATGTGAGGGGGGGACTTCCTGCAAGGATTGGAAAGTCATGTTATTAGGTCACTAAAGAAGGATGTCAGGAGTAGTCACAGCTGACTTATG
>NW_015291099.1:0-305 GCF_001447785.1 Gekko japonicus | reverse complement strand
GGCAAAAGGGGGGGGGGTAACCCACACAGATGTTAAATGAGTGAGGGATCTTGTAAGTGCATTTTGCAGAGCTAATAAACAAGCAATTTTCTAATGCTGGCCGCACGCGAGGGAGACATTCCAGCAGCAGCCACATCCAATTACGTCTCCCCGATTCAATTAGGTTCATTCACTCAGGCTGTGTTTGTGTCTGCCCGGCAGAAGCTGAAGACAGCGTCGCTTCCTTTTAGGAGACACTAGCCGTTTCAATGTTGTGCCCTGGAACAAAATTAGCGCGGGAGGTACAGGGTCAAGTCTCCAAAAAA
>NW_015291098.1:0-305 GCF_001447785.1 Gekko japonicus | reverse complement strand
TCTGTATGTCACTCACATACATACACACACATTATAATTTTTGGATATCACGCAGCAACCCACTCACGCTTCCACTGTCATGCGTGTGTCATTCACACACAAATCATGCTGTCACGCTTGTCAACAGTCAAATCCATTCTAATCAATCCTTTCTTTATTCCGCCTGTATACTCCAGTTGTACCTATTTACCAGGGAGAATCCCTGCTTTTTGGTATATGCTTCTGGTAAAACACAGTCTCTGGGTGGGTTTTCCTTCTGCACAGATGCTAGAGTATAGAAGAAGAGTGAAGAGATTGGATTTATA
>NW_015291097.1:0-305 GCF_001447785.1 Gekko japonicus | reverse complement strand
CTTCCGGGAAGGGTTGGATATATAAAAATGGCTACAGATCTGAAGTGTCAGAGGTTGACTCTCTATTGTCTTCTCATTTTCCCTTTCACTCGACTCACAAATACTTGCTGGCTTGTGGCTGAAGATCTGTACAGACGTTTTGTGGATTTACACATGGAAGACCATTGTATGGGGAGGAGACAGTGATTCTTTAGATAACCTCACACATTGCCTCTATTATCTCTCCTTCACTCTCTCCCAGGCTTAAGGACTGCACAACCAGTTCCCAGCCAATTAGTTCCAGCTCTAGGAGTGCATACTCAGAG
>NW_015291096.1:0-305 GCF_001447785.1 Gekko japonicus | reverse complement strand
GAAGCGGATGAAGTGGAGGAGGTGCTGCTTGGCTCCAACATCTTGGCGTGTGCGCTTGTCCGCGGTTGCGTTTGGCGGGACGTGGTGCCGTCGGCGAGGCAAGCTGATGAGGCGAGGTTGGTGAAGTGCGGCGAGGCAGGGAATTGGCAGGGCTAGCCGATGCGAAGTGAAAATGGGAAGCCGCGGAATGAAGCGAGGAGACGAGGCGAGTTGGCTGGCTTAGACGAAGAGCGCGGCGTGGCGAGATGCGGCTGGTGGTTGACGGAGCGAGGCGCAATGCGATGGAGCGGTGACCTTCTGCGAGC
>NW_015291095.1:0-305 GCF_001447785.1 Gekko japonicus | reverse complement strand
TACCTTCAACAGCTCACACCTCCTTATGTAAGTTCTTTCCGTCTCCCGCAGCCGGTCTTTAAGACCTATGACGTTAATGTTTCCACTCTTATCCTTTGCTTGGGTTGTCCTTTTTCATTGTGTCACTCTATCTACGTATGAAACATTGCTGGGATTATTTAAGAGCATTTGTTTTTTAAGAGCATTTGTTTTGGAAACCTTCAAATGTATTTTTGTATGCTGTTAAATGTTTCAAAGAAAAGATGTTGAAGTGATAGACTTAGAGATCAAATCACTTATTTATACTTAGAAGATACAGCATCAGT
>NW_015291094.1:0-305 GCF_001447785.1 Gekko japonicus | reverse complement strand
TTTTTCTATGAAATGACCCCTGGGCTGAGAGAAAGTAGTCCAAGATCACCTAGTGAGCTTCCTCAGCAGTGAGGATTTCCCAGGTCCTAGTCTGAAATGCTATGTTGGCTTTTGTACCAAAACCCCCAGGCTGACACCTGGACATCCTACTGACCAGATGGGCTTCTGAGATTTCAGCAGGTATTGCCCATCTACTTTTCCCAGCATATCTTCAGAAACATAAGGGCTTTTTTAACATATGGAGACTGACTTCTACATCCCTCAATGTGTACTTTTTCAGTGCTTCTGCAGAATGTCGATTTACA
>NW_015291093.1:0-306 GCF_001447785.1 Gekko japonicus | reverse complement strand
AAATCCAATCTCTTCTTCTTCTCTTCACCAATGAGTGCCCCTCCCATATCCCTTCCTCCACCACCAACTGCTGGTTGCCAGGCCTGACAAATCTGTCCTAGGAATCTCTGGAAATTCATCCAATGCCCATTGCCCAATGGTGCCCTCCCATGTTCTTGCCCCCATACTCTCCCACACCATGCCTGGAAATCCTGCATTCAGCACATGCTTTGAGGAATGTGTTGCTTTACAGGTGTAAATTACAGCAAGGTCATTCGTAGTTGATGGCTAAAACTAGCTACCAGGCTGAGTGAAACTGAAACAACC
>NW_015291092.1:0-305 GCF_001447785.1 Gekko japonicus | reverse complement strand
GCTCATTTCAAACCTCCAAAGGGAAAATGAATTTCTTCACAAAGGCACTTCCTTCTCTCAGCTCACAGGTGCCCTCTGGCATGCAATTTGGGAATTGCAGTTCTGGCTGCCGCCCTGAACTCAACGTGACTTGTCAATCCTGCCTTATGACTTGACAATCCGGAAGGGAAGTCAAACGTAGGCAGGTGTAGAGCCTCAGCAACCCCCTTCATGCTGGTTTGTGGAATGTTGCTTCTGTCTCCTGGCAACACAGTGCCAGATCACGGCAGAAGCAACCCAAACTCATACAATGAAACTGCTTCTCT
>NW_015291091.1:0-305 GCF_001447785.1 Gekko japonicus | reverse complement strand
CAAGACCATGTTTGTGCTTCATCGCCGTTTCATCTTTTCCACCTCACATGGTCCTCTTTTCCCCAATGGAGGTGGTGGTGGGGGAACCTGTGCTTTCACCCCATGCCGGTGCATTTGCTGTCATGGCTGCCTGCAGATTCCATTCAGTAATCAGCTCAGCTGTGAAAAATAACAGCAGACCCTCACCAGATCCAAACCTGCCAGTTGTGAGAGCAGACCTGAGCCCATTCCTGGGTCAGGAACTGAGTCCTGACATTTTTTCTCCCCATGGCCCCCAGAGTAAGAGAGAGAACTGGCACTCTTGG
>NW_015291090.1:0-305 GCF_001447785.1 Gekko japonicus | reverse complement strand
CAAATGAGTTCGACACCCCTGGCCTAGGTAGTTTTGGGAACCTCCGTCTGATTTTCCAATTCAGTTTGACTGATGCAAGCAACCAGTTCACTTTGCAGTTTCCACCTGATGTACTGCTTTGGTTGCCTTCATGTAGTTAAACCATGTACCTCCTCTTCCCAATACCGAACAGTTTCTATAGTCTCACTTCTATAGCTTAAGATGCAATGGCAGATGATGCAACTGTATCTACCACCCGTTGTAACTGGGGGCATACAGATACAGGTTGTGACTCAGTGGGAGAGCACCGGCTTAGCATGCAGAAG
>NW_015291089.1:0-305 GCF_001447785.1 Gekko japonicus | reverse complement strand
AGTGCTGCCTCGTAGATGTGGCTTGTGTATGAGTACCACAGTAGTGCAGATAGGGACAAATGTGTGCATTTCCCCCACTTGATTGGTACAAGAACAACACAATGAGTTTGCATTCATGGAGCCATCGATTGCTTCGTGTGTGGCAGGAAAAGTGAGATCCAGGTCCAGTTATGATTCTCCCCACCCATGGCTTGTTCCTCAGCAAGCAAGGTTTCTATACATTACTGAACAGGGAGTTGGAAGGTTGTGGACCACAGATTTTAAAAATCAAACTATTAAACAGAGAAGCTGTGAATATTTTTTTT
>NW_015291088.1:0-305 GCF_001447785.1 Gekko japonicus | reverse complement strand
AGTGTATATTGTAGCAAGGCCAAGTCATATGGTGGCTGCCAGTGCTGGGCCAGGCTGAGTTACATGGGTAGTCCAGTGCTCACCACTGAACCTGTCCCTGGCAAGTCCTCTTCCATCAGGGGACATGGCAGAGGATGGGGATGGGGCCTTTTCCAGGGCTGTTTTGGACCCCAGTTCCCCATCCGACCCCCATGGATTTACTTTACAGAAACCAGACTTAGAAGGCTCAGCAATATAGTTGTGGTTGCTAGCAGCCTCCAAAATAGCCACTGAGGTTTCAGTGGGCATTCTTTTCTTAAAGCTAC
>NW_015291087.1:0-305 GCF_001447785.1 Gekko japonicus | reverse complement strand
CCCCATAACTAAGAATTAATTTCAGTGCACTTCAAGGGTAGATCACTTGTAGGATTGCCAGTTGTCTGGTTTTCCACTGGTATGACCAGATTTTTCACCTTCTGGCCAGTTGTAAGATGAGGCTTTTCTTGTATTGGGGGAAATTTAATAGGAGATGTCAGTTTTTAACTCTCTAGTTCCTTTGAAGGGAAATGAATTTGCAGTGTGTATCTTTAAGAATTTTGTAGTTCTAGGCTTATAGCCAATTTTAAATTCCATTTTCAGCCCAGACTTTTGTGTGCTTCAAAAGCAGCTTCTTTAAACAC
>NW_015291086.1:0-305 GCF_001447785.1 Gekko japonicus | reverse complement strand
ACTACACCAAACTGGCTCTCAGATGCAGATGAGTTGGTGACCAACATCCAATTTTGGTTTCCAGCCTGCATGTGCTCTATTGCCCTCACTCCCCTGAGGTCCACAACCTATTTTCTGTGTGCATCATAGGCCTTGCTAAACAATGCAGTTGTGGCTTATCTGATGCATCGTGCATCTGAGGAAATGGGCTGTGGCCCACCAAAGCTCATGCTCGTATAAGGTTGTGCTAGTCTTTAAGGAACCACAGCCCCGCATCTCGATGGCTCAGGCTGGTATGAGCTCATGAAAGCTTGGAAGATAAGCAG
>NW_015291085.1:0-305 GCF_001447785.1 Gekko japonicus | reverse complement strand
GAAAAACAGAATGGGTGCAATCCAACCATGACCAAAGATGCAAATGCAATCTGGTATGAACTTCCCTGGAAGTAATTCCCACTCAACATAATTAGGATCAAATTGTACTCCTCTTAAAAATCATTGGGTACTTCATGTAATCTGTAATTAATTCACAGAACCCCCCCACCACGAGAGGTAGTGACGGCCTCTAGTTTAGACATTTTTAAATGGAGATTAGAAAAATTTGAGGATGGAGGTCCATCAATGGCTATCATTCATCAGGGGTAAATGGACCCTCCATGGTCAGAGGCAGTATACCTCTG
>NW_015291084.1:0-306 GCF_001447785.1 Gekko japonicus | reverse complement strand
TACGGTAGAACCCACAGACACTGGCACTGAAAGCGGTAATCACTGGCAACATGTGTGCATGAATGCGCATGCACCTGCGCAAAGTCGGCTGCAACTCCGCGATGCTTTGCACAGGGCTGCAATTTGTATGGCTCCGGAGAACTTTCTTAGTCCTGTGCCACTAAATTTTTTTTTTTAAAGAGGGGGGATTTTCACCAGTGTCCTAGCACAGGTGCATAGTCACACTCCTGCCCTTCCTTGAAAATTTGCATGGTTTACTCTTCCTTGAAAATTTGCATGTTTTACTCAGGGGTCATTTCGTAGAAA
>NW_015291083.1:0-306 GCF_001447785.1 Gekko japonicus | reverse complement strand
AGGTGGGGTATAAATGAAGTAAATAAACATTTCAGATCAGGAAGATGTTGCAGGATGGGGTAGGGTTTAAATCCTGCTCCCTTTGCACCATAGTCCTGATTGGATTTGTGTTCAAATGCACCTACATTTTAGAGGGAACAAAATACTGGGAGCTCCGTTGGTGGAACATTCAGTGTCTTGTGTAGTTCTAGTTGTATAGTTGCATATCCTTTTTTTAATCTTGCCTTTCCTTCAAGGATCTCAGGGCACTATAAACAGTTGTCCATTTTATATTCTCAAAACAGACCTGTGAGGTAGATCAGGATG
>NW_015291082.1:0-305 GCF_001447785.1 Gekko japonicus | reverse complement strand
AAACCTGGAAAGTTGTCCTTTTCCCATAGCATTTTTTGAATGTATGAAAGTTAGCTTTATACATTCAACATATTTATTTCTGTAAATGCACAAGGATGCTTCTCATATATTTGACTAACCATCTGGTTGAGGATGAGGACCATGGTATCAGGTTATAGATACAAGTGTAACATGAAATCGAACACCTAACTTCCTGCTCATTCTCCCCCAACTGCCTTGCTTCATAATGGATCCTAATAGGCTGCTGCTTCTCAATCAACCACACTTCTTACCTAACCCCGGCAGCTGCACAGAAAAGGGTACAT
>NW_015291081.1:0-305 GCF_001447785.1 Gekko japonicus | reverse complement strand
CACATGATCAGCATCCAGATTTGCAGATAAAGCAGAAATTCACTTGGAAGGAAAAAACTCTACACCCCCCCCACCTCTGAGCCAGATGGTCTTCATCAAAGAATGCAAGGAGCCACCCTGCTGATTTCTATAGAATAACGGGCGATTGCTCTTTGATTTTGGATCTAACCTTTCAATGTACAGATACCCAGAAGTATTAGTCTGTTACAGCAGAATCCAAAAAAGGAGGCTTGGAATCATCTGGACACCAAGCAGCTCCACTGCAGCAGGCTTACGCCACAGTAAATCTGCCAGCCTTTTTTTTT
>NW_015291080.1:0-305 GCF_001447785.1 Gekko japonicus | reverse complement strand
GAGCTGCTTAGTTCTGCTTCCAAATAGTTTTTGTAGATCAAGAACGGATCTGTTCCACTAGTCTGCCAGAACTCTGAAATGATCTGTCAAACCTAACATTAAGAACCTAAGCATGCAAACAAAGGTGCACTCTAAGGACTCCAGTGCAACCACTGAGGTGGGGGTCTGCTGATCAGCATCATATAAGGCAAGACCAGCACAGTATGAAAATATGTTCACGACATGCTAGACCTTGCTTCCCCTGCTCCAGTCTTGCTGTATTAGAAGCAAGGTCCAGATAGGCAAGGTCTGACCATACCCTAAGG
>NW_015291079.1:0-305 GCF_001447785.1 Gekko japonicus | reverse complement strand
AAATACAGAAATCTTAGCTCCTGGATTGTGTAATGAGATAAATGGAGAGTGTATTCTGAATTTCTAGAGAGTCTTTACCCGTTTGTGATATGGGAATCCATGGAACTGTAATGAGCTGGTTTCCTTCTAGCTGTTTGTGAACTTGTCTGTCCTGAAGTTCAGAATACTCAGGTTGACCCTGCTCCATCATTCAGTCTTCAGTTCTTGTGCTTCTGTTGGTGTGTGATGTATTTAGTCTGGATGGTGTGCTTTTGTCAGGCTCCGTGTGACCCAGGAGCTGACCCTACCATGGCCGTGGTGTCTGT
>NW_015291078.1:0-306 GCF_001447785.1 Gekko japonicus | reverse complement strand
CCTAATGCTCCGTGTGACCGGGGCCTCCTGGTGGTAGAGCCACAGCTAACAGCTGTAAAACACAGTTCATTAGAAGTTAGACTCTGTAAGAAGATGCACAGGTTTCCTGGGGGCTTGCATCACAGGGCTTTCAAATAGGGCTTCTAACAGGGGAGTTGAGTGTGGGAGTTCAGCAATGGAGGCTGAGGGTAGCAGGAGAGACCTCTCTATCCTGAATTTATGAAAAAGAACATAAAAGCTCCACATCAGCAAGGAAGGCAGTGTACTGCAGTATCCTTCCTGATACGGAAATCTGTACTGATTAAG
>NW_015291077.1:0-306 GCF_001447785.1 Gekko japonicus | reverse complement strand
AGAAGTTAAAGTCCTAGCAAAACATGGAAATAACCACACATATCAGCTGATTGCATGAGACTGCAACATCCTTGAATGTTTAGAGGAAGGCTCAAGTATGACAAGCTCATCATGTGATAATAACTAATGGACTGGAAATCTATGTAATATGGAAGAGTTTTTTAAAAAATGTATCCCCACCAACAATCAATTGTTCTGCAGTCAAGAAAACAGTAAAATCTACATACATTTCAGTGAAATGTATTTACAAGTAATTGTACTAGAGAGGAGCTGAATGTATATATCTCCTTATATATAATTCTCTTT
>NW_015291076.1:0-306 GCF_001447785.1 Gekko japonicus | reverse complement strand
TTCGTCTTTGTTTTTAATTTTGCAGCACGGTTACTGAGCTGTTTCCACATGTAATTTCTCCACTCCTGCTGTGTCTGTTCACCATTGTTTCCTTCCTCCGGTCCCCCCAGCAGTGGCAATCCACACACACCCATACCAACAATTGGCAATTGAATATTGTTATATCACTATAACGTTATAATAATGTGTATAAGGGGTGGTCTGATTTTGCAGCTTTCCTTTTCTAAAAAGTACGTAGCCCTTCCGTTGCAGAGGTATGTCTTATATCTCTGCAATTAAAGGTGCTAGATATTTACTTATTTTTTA
>NW_015291075.1:0-306 GCF_001447785.1 Gekko japonicus | reverse complement strand
GAGAGGGAGTTGAAGCTATTGGTAGGGTGCAAAAAGACACACACAAAAAGACAGAACACGAGCACTCAGACTAAGGGTACTAAAATAAAAAATTGAAGCCAGGTGGTATAATTCGAGTTAGAAGGAAGAAGTTCATTGTCTATCGTATATTGTAGTAGAGGAAACCAGGCTCGGACAAGTCCGGAGTGAGAAGTACCTGAATTAGATGGAATACAGTTAAAGGTATCAGCAATCTTTTCCATAATAAATTGGTCCCGTATTTTGTCTTTCCAGGCCAAAATGCCCGGGGGATTAGGAGACTTCCAT
>NW_015291074.1:0-306 GCF_001447785.1 Gekko japonicus | reverse complement strand
TCCTGTGCCTGATCTGACCTCTTTGTTTCTTTCAGAGTTTTTCCTCCAGCCAGGTTCACTTCTGATATTGAAGCCAGGCTGAGAAAAATAGTGAAAAACCCAGAGCAGAATGCCTTAGCACAGAAGGGCCAGGGTTTGAGGTGGTTGTTGTTGTTGTTTTTTTAAAACCAAACATAGATTCCCAGGCTTCACTTCCCTTACATGGGAATTGGGGGGGGGGGAGGTGGAACTCTTGTAAACTCATTAAGATATGGAAAACTCACACACTGACAATCACAGTGTTAGCCAAATTGCTCTAAATTGTTA
>NW_015291073.1:0-314 GCF_001447785.1 Gekko japonicus | reverse complement strand
GCTCCAAAGCAAAGTAATTCATGCAGCAGTCAAATCTTTTGCTCACAGCTTTAATGCCAGTAGCTCACAAAGTAGATTCGTTGCTCACAAGACTCCACAGCTTAGAGGGAACATTGTGCATGACCATTTGGTGGACGACTCTGCCTCCCAGGATAGCCATTTGACAGTTGCACCCACTACCCTCTGTCAGGATTCCAAAGGCTCAAAAAGGTTGCAGAGCCCTGGTCTAGTGGGTACAGTGGTATAAGACAAAAACTGCCTCAGAGAGAGTGGTCAATTCCACAGTACCTTTTTAAACCGCATGGTTTCCGTTA
>NW_015291072.1:0-306 GCF_001447785.1 Gekko japonicus | reverse complement strand
ACCTCAGCAGATATGCTGGAAAGCAATTGGAAGATACGACAGTAAGTTTGTATTTGTATTTCAGCAAGAAACCACATCAAATCAGACATTCATAGTAACTTCAGTGGTAACTGTGTCCTGGTTCTGATGGTACTCATAAATGTGCGTCTGTGTTGTATCACTTTGAGTGAGGGTTCATATGATTGAATGCTTCCACATTCCCCACATATAGAAAGCTAGCAAGTCCAGGCAATGGCTAAGTCACATCCCTTTCCTTCAACATGCTGGTGATTCTGCATTTCCAATGCTAAGTAGAAAGTGATAATT
>NW_015291071.1:0-306 GCF_001447785.1 Gekko japonicus | reverse complement strand
CATTTATGTGCATGGGAGACAAGAGGCAAAGAAACCCCACTTGCCCGAGATGGTGTCTGATTGCGCCGTGATGAGCTGAGCCCGCAGCACAAAGATATGTGTCATTGCACAACTGCGAGTCAAATACCTCTGGAGGGAATAGGGATGCTTTCCCTCTACGCCAAATGGCATGTCTGACCGCGGCCTATAAGTTGGCTTCATGTGTCCATCTGCACACATTAGCCAATGTGCACCAAATTCAAGAAATCAAAGGCCTCGTTCACTTTTGCTGGTGCATTCCTTGTCCTTGAGCCGCCAGAACGTCAC
>NW_015291070.1:0-306 GCF_001447785.1 Gekko japonicus | reverse complement strand
ATAGTTCCCTTCCCACAGGACCTTGTGATCTATGAGACAACAGACAGAAGGAAGGAAAATAGATGTCAAGAAAAACAGTGACTATGCATTATCTTCCCTTGTTTGTGAAATTTACTGTAATATCCATTAAGCAATGTAATTTATTTTGCCCTAATCTTAATCACTGCAATCTAGGAATGAAATTAATAGTTATGCAATTATCTGTATAAAATTGTGTGACATGGAGAATACCTTCCCTCCAACTGAAAATTGCAGCGAGTAGTAGTAATAGTAGTAAGCTTATCTCCCTTATAAATAAAAGCCAAA
>NW_015291069.1:0-306 GCF_001447785.1 Gekko japonicus | reverse complement strand
ACACGCAGAAGGGTAGCCCCGTTACTCTGTTGCAGTAAAAGCTGCTAGGACTCCCCACATTTTACCGTAGCAGCCTTTTTTTGTGGACTGAATCCCACGAAAGTCTGTCACAATGAAGTAGAGATCTAAACCTTGCTACTAAGAAGTAAATCCCATGTTAAATCCCTGGCTTACTCCCAGGAAAGTGTCTTTGGGACTGTAGCCTAAATCCACTAGCCTTTAAAGGGAGCCAAAAACAAGATTCTTGTTCGTAATCCTACACTGGCGTTAGAAAAAGTGTACTCTTCCAATGTTTCCAATTATTTT
>NW_015291068.1:0-306 GCF_001447785.1 Gekko japonicus | reverse complement strand
GGGCAAAAATTGAGAGCTGGTGAATGTTCATCGGTCCCCTGACTGTGTCATTGTGTCATAGTATTTTGAAACCAACAGCATGTTCTACAGTGGGGGGAAAAGATGACATACAATTGCATTGAACACTCCCAGAGCCAACCAGAGAGGGATCCCAACTTTCTCCACCTGCTCCTGTCATTTTCTCCACCACTTTTTCTTGTCCTGACCTGTTCTCAACAGATTGTTAGGATATTTTCCCTGCAGTTCCACAGGTGCCAAGCATCACACAGTGCTGAACACGATTTTCTGATATCTCAATCAGCTTTT
>NW_015291067.1:0-306 GCF_001447785.1 Gekko japonicus | reverse complement strand
GAGATCTCCTCGGACCGTGCGAGAGAGTGACGTACGCAGGAAGCCACCTCTTCCTCAACGACCTTGAAGATCGACTGTACACAGTCTATGGGCCAGGTCAGGCGAGCACTGGTCGGCGTCCTATCACCGCTCAGCAAAATCTGAAGCCTTCCTTTAAAAGAAGTGGCTCCTTCTCCATTGGAGAAAGCTGAGAAAAGCACAATACGAGATTCCCTTTCTCTGGAAACTGGCCAAAGTCTGCATTACCCAGAAGCCTCTGCATTACCCAGAAGGTGCGCAAGGCATGTTTGATCCCAGCTGGCTTGC
>NW_015291066.1:0-306 GCF_001447785.1 Gekko japonicus | reverse complement strand
GGTCCCGCAGCAAGCTGCTCTGAAGCTCCTCACACACTGTGGAGTTGTGGTGGTACTGGCTTCCGTCAAGCATCAGGTGGCTAGGGTGGATGGAAGACTCCCACCACCACCTTACAGCTGCCTCCCCATGCTGCCTTGAAACCCAGAAAGTTCACCGGGAAGTGATCAGCTGTAGGCTGGTGGGTGCACTCAGCAAAGCCCTGTGCTGCATGGGGAAGATACCCATCTGCTGTTCTTTCACACCAGGTCCCCAGCCAAAGGGCCACACTTTAAATGGGGAGCTTACAGTTCTCTGTGGAGAACTCT
>NW_015291065.1:0-306 GCF_001447785.1 Gekko japonicus | reverse complement strand
ACCTTCTTGTACCAATACTTGAGAGTAGAAAAAGCATCTGATTTGTTTTTCAATATGTAAATCCAGCCATAATGTGAATAATCATCCGTTAAAGACATTGCATAGCGGCATTTAGACACACTTTCTGAAAATGGTCCTAGCAAATCAACATGAACAATTTGCAAAGCTTGAGTAGACACCCTTTGGCTTTCCTTGGCCACAGGAAATGCCTTGATTTTTACTTGCTTACAAACCGCACAGTCTAAGAAAGTTTTGCACTCTTTCACTCCCTCCCTGCCTGTCAAGGCCAAGGTCTTTTGCACAGCA
>NW_015291064.1:0-306 GCF_001447785.1 Gekko japonicus | reverse complement strand
ACATGATCTCACATTTTGATATGTGAGAATCAGTCTGGTTGGTCAAGTTCAGTCTGGTAAACTACCAGACATCCATGATTCTCTACCCTCTCTTTTCTTATGTTAGCTACATATGTCTGGTTTTAGCTTGGAAATATAAGAGTGCAAATCCGACAGGTGTCCAGTCCTGGAAACATCTTCCATACTTTGACCAGTAGGTCATCAAACTGAACTTCACTTTTTATTCTATGTGATTGGCTAGATTAAGAAGATTTTAGTCAAAGCTGATGTGTAGGAGTGACTTCTTCCATCTTTTACAGTAACAGT
>NW_015291063.1:0-306 GCF_001447785.1 Gekko japonicus | reverse complement strand
TCTGCCGCTGAGCCACAGCCCCTCCCCTGTGTGCGCGGGCGTTAGATTGCTCCAAGTCCCCGATTAAAGCTTTTGTCTCTCCAGAAGAAAGCTCACCTCCGAATCTCGAGCCTTTCTATTCAGACCACATCCTCTCCTCGTCCTGCCACTTCCCCTGAGCACTGCTGGGTGAGCCTCGATACACCTCCGGGTTCAGTTTCAATCAGCCAAGCACTGTGAAGCACCCTGAAGTTCAGGTGCTTATCACTCCACCTGTAATGGCGGCACTCGAGTTGACACAAGTAGGCTGGAGATCTTGAGAGAGAG
>NW_015291062.1:0-306 GCF_001447785.1 Gekko japonicus | reverse complement strand
AATACCTTTAATTTCTGGGTGATTTCTTATAGCAAAAGCCAGAGGCTCCAATGAAATGGCAAACAGAATAGGCGAAAGGGGGCATCCTTGCCTGGTACCTCTAAAAATTCCAATTTCTTCAGATCTATACCCATTTATTGAAATTTGAGTCTTGGGGGATTGATAAATGGAGTCTATGGTTCTTAAAAAAGTGGGTCCAAAACCCATATGTTCCAAAACTAGCTTTAAATAAGAAATTTCCAATTTGTCAAACGCTTTTTCCGCGTCAAGCGCCAGAATTGCCGAATTTATGTTTTTTAACCTGCA
>NW_015291061.1:0-306 GCF_001447785.1 Gekko japonicus | reverse complement strand
CCAAATCTGTACAAGAGGATATTTTTTATTAATTTGAACGGGACAGGTAATTTCAGTAATCTATCATTTCTGCTGAAACCATTCAAGTTTTGCTTAGAAATACAGCCACTCAAAATTAAGCTCTTTATGGCCTATCAATTTCAAGGGGGAGTCTTCCGGGTGTTAAATTTTCCCCCTGCGGAAGTCAATGGTACTTTTATCTGAGAGTTCCATTATAATTATAAGCCCAAGAGAAGATGAATGGGGATATTAAAATCAAATGAAAATTTTATGATTTCTCTGAGGGAGGGGAACTTTTAACAGAAT
>NW_015291060.1:0-306 GCF_001447785.1 Gekko japonicus | reverse complement strand
ACCAGGAGGTGAAGACTGCCTTTAGAAGACTATTAGGAAGGAAAAGAAATTTGAAAGGGGGCACAGGGATTGTGCACTGAGTGCACCCTTTTGAATTTCACTCCTTCCATTGCCACCACCCTTTTTAAAACCTCCTGTTTTCCTAATATTGCAAGGTCTGAAGACCAGCCAATATGGCTGTCTTCAGTAATCCAACTGGCATTGTGATCTAGGAATGGGGTGGGTTTTATCATAAAGCTCCAGCATCATTCAGATTTATTCATCATTACAATTATATATCTCAAGATGCTGCCTTATACTGAGTCA
>NW_015291059.1:0-306 GCF_001447785.1 Gekko japonicus | reverse complement strand
GCAGAGAGTTCCAACACGTTGAAGCCAGGGCCAATATCACTAAAAATGGGCACCCAATATCACTGTGCATTTACACCAAAGCAAGTTCTACTGAAATCATTCAAATCTACTTTCAAGTCAATATGCTTGTTACAACAAAATAATATCATGTCATCATAAAAAATTGCATGCATCAATATTTGAACTAACTTATTCTGGCTCTTTATTTCATGGAGGAAACAGTTATAACAATCTTCAAGACAATTTAGGAAGACTAAACTTGCGATAGTAGGAACTTGCCTACTTTAAGAACAAAAGAATCCAAAA
>NW_015291058.1:0-306 GCF_001447785.1 Gekko japonicus | reverse complement strand
TCCCCCCAGCAGCAGGGGAAAAGAGAAGAGAAAGCAGAGCTCCTGCGTTCCCTCCTCCTCTATGCCTTTTCCCTGGAACCGTCTCCATTCCCAGGGAGATCGCTCACCCTCTGGCAGTGTGGGAGGCAATTGGTGCAGCTGATGACCTTTGCTTCCCAGCCGTGCATTGCTCATGGCCTTCACTGGTGCATCCCATTCTCAAAACACAAGGGATGGAAGTGTGTCCTACTTCCAGAATGTCAGAGAATCACAGATGGGAAAAACCCAACAGTGGGAGGTAGCATAATGGATCTGCACAAGCCCTTA
>NW_015291057.1:0-306 GCF_001447785.1 Gekko japonicus | reverse complement strand
TTGAAGAAGGGCTAGCATATAAGAGGGTTTAAGAGAATCAAAAGCCTTCTCGAAATCCAGTGCCAAGATCAGAGAATGAGAATTCAACCTTCTTCCAGATGAAATTATATTGAGAGTGCGTAGGATATTGTCAGTTAATTGTCGGTTTGGGATGAAACCTGTTTGGTCTGGGTTCACATAGTCTGAAATAATCATCTTCAGCCTATCAGCGAGAATGGAAGAAAATATCTTTGCATTGTTATTAATAAGTGCTATTGGGTGAGGTCTTTCTTATCCTTTGGGTATCACTACAATGGATGATTGCAG
>NW_015291056.1:0-306 GCF_001447785.1 Gekko japonicus | reverse complement strand
GCCTTATTTCTAGTCAGAAATAAAGCAATAATACAGAAATCCAATGATCTGCTCTCCTCTGTGAAGGGTTCCACATCAGGTTTGTTTGTCGACCTTCTGGCCTTTCTCCTTTTTTTCTTGTTCTGCTCCCCAACATTACTTGGATCTGGGTCTGCTAGCATCCAGAAAAAGAAAGATATGCTTGTAAGTCCAAGAAACATATTGAGCAAACCAGCCTCCAGGGCATTTTAACACAGTTGCTTCTTTCAACCTCGGTTCAGTATTGAATTAGAATGGTAGGAAATATATCAGGTATATATATTTCAG
>NW_015291055.1:0-306 GCF_001447785.1 Gekko japonicus | reverse complement strand
AGGCTCAGTCCAGCACTTGTGACCTGGTCTGTTATTGTCTACCTTCTGTTCTGTCCCTTGGGTCATCACCTGCTGCATGCTGCTGTGGTTTGCCATTGGCTGCCTCTTTGCTGACAGGCGGATCTCAGGGCCTTGTGGTTCCCCCCCCCCTTTCCCAGGAAAGGGCAGGGCAAGGCAATTAAGGATGGAGTGTTTGAAGTAAAAGGGAAATACATAAAAGACCTTCCTGCCCAACTTTTGAGCTGTGTTCTTGGGACCTAATATTTGGCAGATACCCAGGTTCAAAGGTGAGGCTTCAACAAGTTA
>NW_015291054.1:0-306 GCF_001447785.1 Gekko japonicus | reverse complement strand
GATTTCTGTGTTCTGAAGACCAGCTGTGATTCCAGGAGATCTCTAGGCCCCGCTTTTGGCCGCCCTAGCGAGATCCCACTGGGATCCTTTGCCTGGGGGGCAGGGGGAAGGAGACTGTGGTGATTCTTAGCAACCATGAGCAGAGGTGGCACAGAAGGCCCCAGGAGGAGGGCAGCTGGAGAATGTCCTGCTTGTGGTGAACAAAGATGGAGGACTAGAGTCAGGGTGTCCTTGGAGGCAGGGATTCTACATAGCTAGGACTCTCTGCGCACAGAGAAATATTACACACATTTGTTGTTGTTCAGT
>NW_015291053.1:0-306 GCF_001447785.1 Gekko japonicus | reverse complement strand
GGGGGGGGAAGAACCGGAGGAGACGTTAGAGGAAAATATGCTAGTTATAGATATGCCAGTAGAACAATTTTTGGAGACTTTAAAAGAAGAATTTTCAAAGATATTGAAAGAAGGAATGCAAAAAGCGGTAAAACAAGCCTTTGCAAGTTTCTACGAAACACCTATAGAAATAAATAAAGCTGAAAATCTGGAAACATTAAAAAAGAAATGGGAAGAGACTGGTCAACTTCAGGAGACAAAGGAGGACCTAGAATTATTATGTTTGCAACCCCCAAATCAAGGAGGGAAAATAATAAGAGGAGAAAA
>NW_015291052.1:0-306 GCF_001447785.1 Gekko japonicus | reverse complement strand
CTCAGCTTAGAGGGAACACTGATGGTATGCTTCTCGGGGCGGAGATCACAGCCGCTCTGTACAGCGCCGCTGTACAGTGACGGCTACCGCGACGGATAGTCACTCCCGGGTGGTTCCCCGAGCGCCCCCCTCGCCTGGACCCCAGCGCGCCCGTCTTGCCGCCCTCTTCCCCCCTCTCACCTGCCACCGGTGCCACTGACTCGCTCGGCCGCCCGTCGAGGGGCCGTCGCTCCGTCCGCCCTACGCGCGCCCCCTGCGGCTCAGCCAGGCCAAGGCGGCCAGCAGTGCCAAGGAGGTGGCCAGGCA
>NW_015291051.1:0-306 GCF_001447785.1 Gekko japonicus | reverse complement strand
TTATTCCTTGTGGCTACAATAATTAGGTAAAGTGAATACATGTTCTGTGGTTAGGCAACTGGCAACCTGGGGTCTCAGTCTAGCACCCTGAAACTTCCCATTTGGACTCTTGTACAGCTCTCCAGTTCCAAACACCTCCCCTTATAATACACCTCAGCTTTTCTCCTGAAGAGTGGTGTTGTTTAATTCCTTCCTCTTCAGTGTGAACAGAAGCGGACCCCTTGGCAGGAATACACCATCACATTATGTACTTCTGCTCATTCTGAGCCGGAGGAAAAGGGCTTCTTAATTATCTCCTTTAACAAG
>NW_015291050.1:0-306 GCF_001447785.1 Gekko japonicus | reverse complement strand
TTGGGTGTACGTATGGTATTGGACTAGTGTCAGGGAGACCAAAGTTCATGAAGTAGATTGGGTAACTGTAGGCCATGCACTTTCTCTCAGCATACCCCTTCTTGCAATCTTGTTGAAAGGATAAAATGATGGAAAGCAGAACTGTTGATACCAGCATGAACTTCTTGGAGGAATGGTGGGATAAAAAGGGGATGTTTTATTGAAGAGTGAGGGAGCAAACATACTGGTCTGCACCAAAAATGTTCTGGGATATTAATAATGCCTCCATTCGTTTACCATATATATTCATTTACCATATATATATAG
>NW_015291049.1:0-306 GCF_001447785.1 Gekko japonicus | reverse complement strand
GTCCACCACTCTTAACTACTACACCACGCCAGCTCTGTACTAGAAAGACAGTGGGGTGGATCCTATCCCCTTCCTTCCTACCACTCCACTGAGCAAAGTTCCTCTCCAAGGATCCTTCCTCCAACCAAAGGAGCTTTCCTCCAAGTTCTGTCAGTGGAAGAGCCACATAAACTGGAGGAAGCTCCTTAGACTGGCTAAAGGATTCCTGGAGAGGAACTTCCTTAATCACATATATTGAGGGATGGAGCTCGCGTTTTAACTGGAAAAGAAGGCCGCTGCTGTAAGATGCTGCAATCATCTAGGCAG
>NW_015291048.1:0-306 GCF_001447785.1 Gekko japonicus | reverse complement strand
CCAGACGAGAGAGATCAGTTCCCCTGGGGAAAAAACAGCAGCTTTGTACCATCACGTCCTTGCTGAGCTCTCTCCCTTCTGCAGGCTCCACCCTTCACAGATACAATCAGGGAGGTGAAGTCCATCAATGACGAAACGGCTAAATGGAACCTCCAAGTCCAGAGGCAGTCTACCTGTGAATACCAGTTGCTAGGTGGGGAGAACAACATGGGGAGTCTTTGGTCCATGTGCCTGGTTTGCAAACCTTCCAGGGATATCTGGTTGGCCACAGTAGAACCAGGATGCTGGACTAGATGGCCCTCTGGT
>NW_015291047.1:0-306 GCF_001447785.1 Gekko japonicus | reverse complement strand
CAGCACCCAGCAATACCTGTTCTGTCTCTGTTTATTCATTTTCCCCTTCTCTGGATGATTTATTTCAGTACGTTATTCTGCACTGTCCCAGTGTGTCGTCTTTGGAAAGCCATCCATTCACCCTCACCCTTGTAAGTAAACTATGCATTATTCTTTCATATGTGTGTCTCTGTGTGTGTCTGTTTAAGGTGCACTCTTGGTGCTTGCAAGGGCAATGCCGGAAATGCATGCACTCCTGCACGGGCTGTTGTTAGATATGCAGGATTTCCCAGAATTTAGGCAGCAGGCTTTTGTGGGGGAGGACTG
>NW_015291046.1:0-306 GCF_001447785.1 Gekko japonicus | reverse complement strand
AAACTCTCATTTTGTGGAACTGTGGTTTCATGTAACTGATTATATTGCTAAAAACAAAGACATCACTTGATGCTCATACCCAAAAGAGGCATTTTTTTTCCTTATTGTTCAGGTTTCTTTTGGAAGTGCTCACATAGTCAAGTGGTTTGAGATTGTGCTCACATAGTCAAGAGTTTTGAGATTGTTTTGCTATGTATTACTGTGCATCTATCTTTGGTATCGCGTTGTTGAATGTTTTTTAAAGAAAATGTTGCTTCAACAGCAGCGGCCACCTCAACACAAGGATCGTCACTGCATGACTGAAGG
>NW_015291045.1:0-306 GCF_001447785.1 Gekko japonicus | reverse complement strand
AAACCTACGTTGCTTTTGTGTTCCACTTTGAGACTGTGTCTCTTTGTAATGTTGGCGTACAAAGAAAACTATGGAGGAAGTGTCACGGTCTCCTTCGCACTGGGAGGGTGGGAGCCGAAGGGCAGACTCCAGGATTCAGGAGAGGATCAGACGCTCAACCTCAGATAAGGGAAACTCAGGGGCAGTGACTTCACCTATTCCCTTGTCTTCTCCTCACTCCTATTCACGAGTAGTAGGGGTGTGGACTTCCTCTCTCTCTTTCAGCTCCCTTCTCTTCATTCAGAGGAGCTCCAGCTAATCCTCCTC
>NW_015291044.1:0-306 GCF_001447785.1 Gekko japonicus | reverse complement strand
AAATACCCCTCCAAATTAAGAAACTAATTGCATGATTACTTAAGAAAAAAAGAGAGTGCTGAAAAGGAGGCAAGCAAAAATTCCCTTCTCTGAACTGAAAGATGTTAACAATACCTGATTAGATGT
The DNA here is from genome assembly GCF_001447785.1 of Gekko japonicus. Classification (NCBI taxonomy): domain Eukaryota; kingdom Metazoa; phylum Chordata; class Lepidosauria; order Squamata; family Gekkonidae; genus Gekko; species Gekko japonicus. The sequence goes on along the minus strand of NW_015291044.1, from coordinate 180 downwards.
AAATAATAAGTCCAAGCCCAGGAACAGGAATGTCTTTGTTCCACCCCCTCTGAGGAATGAAGTAGGAGTCAGAGGGATGGGTCAATCAGAATAGTGTTTGAGATATTGTATTTAAGCAACCCCTCTCCCCTTTGGGTAGGCACTTTGCTGCTGTATGAACCCTCCCGCCTGGTCAGTTTT
>NW_015291043.1:0-306 GCF_001447785.1 Gekko japonicus | reverse complement strand
GCCATAGCAATGACAGGTGAGGCTGTACCTGCTGGCATCATTGCCACAGCCCAGGATGAAGCTCGGCCAGCACAGCTCAGCTTGCCCCGGGTGCCAGTCACCCTTCAGGGCAATGGCCCAACCACTATGAACTTTCCTGGTAAATTAACGGGTCAGCCTGCCTCTGCACCAAGAATATTGAGAGAATACTGAAAGGCCAGTGAATGAACTGGTTAATTTCTCAGTTCATAAGAGTTTCGTTGCCTGGCCACCAAGACTGAATACTTCGTTGCCCAATGATAGGGCTGCCAACTCTGGGTTGGGAAA
>NW_015291042.1:0-306 GCF_001447785.1 Gekko japonicus | reverse complement strand
TCACTGGTATCCTGAGAAGCCCTAGAAAGGAGCAGGTCTGTGCTGGCCCTCAAGAACATCATAGACTTGCTGCAATTGCCAGGGCTCTTCCAAAGGCATCTTGGGAAATGTAGTTCATGGAAGAGGATGGGAGAGCAGAAAAGCATTCCAAAGAGGCATGATTTCTAGGGGTTCCTGCAGGGACCCTGTCACAGGCACAGCCTTCGGCAAGACATACCAAGAGCAAAGTGGGATGACACTCGAGGCCTCCCCCCCACCCCCTGCTCTGATGATATGACCTCGATGTCCACCCACCATCAGTGCTCC
>NW_015291041.1:0-306 GCF_001447785.1 Gekko japonicus | reverse complement strand
AAGACTTCAGAAATCATTTTAAATGTCTGGATCCTGTTCTGGTACAGTGCATCGACGGGCGGACGCTCGGTGAGCTTCGAGCCACCTGTCCGTTTTTGTCCTTGTTTGAGCCTCCCAATTCTCAGGAGAGTTTGACCAGCCCTCCTGGGGGGAGGGCTGGAGCAGGGGGCTCCTTTCTGGCACCTCCTGCAATCGGCAATGTGGGGGGATGACCAGGACTGCCCCGAAGCTGGGTGAAAGATCGGGAGAAGAACATCGCTGCCATGTTCTCTGAGATACTGCCAGCCGTTTTTAATCACCTGGAGT
>NW_015291040.1:0-306 GCF_001447785.1 Gekko japonicus | reverse complement strand
CTCACACTAACTCAGCTTAGAAGGGAACATTCGTGGGGGGAGAGTTCCTTGTTCCATTCTGTAGCTGCGCAGAGTTGTGTCATGGGTCGTGTCAAGACTGGGGAATCCTGGGTTCAAATGCTGACAAGGCTGTGATGTTGGGTAACCTTGGGTGGATCTCTCAGCCCATCTGACATGGCGGCTGCGAGGAAAGATGTGCAGACTGGAGAATGCATCCACAGCCCCCTGAGCCCCTTGGGACACAAATGACCTAACTTTTTCTCTCTCGAGATAGATTGAGATGGGCGGCCATGTTAGTCTGTCTGT
>NW_015291039.1:0-306 GCF_001447785.1 Gekko japonicus | reverse complement strand
CAACCCTCATGGCAGCATAGCTGACATACAGAAAATGGAGTGGAGATAACCTCAGTGTGTGCATTTCTCAGTAAGCCGATACCATAAAAATGCCACGGATCCCCACTATTCTCTTCTTAAAAGAAAACTGATCTGACAGGTAGGAAGCCAGACCATCAGTCTAGACAGTCATTACTGATTATTCCGAGTGGCAGGTAGACCAGCCTTCATCTGCTGCCGAGGATTGCACCTGGGACAGCCTCCTCTGCCAGCAAGTTGTGTAAAAGCTAAAGACTCCGGTTCAAATCTCCACTCGGCCACAGAAGC
>NW_015291038.1:0-306 GCF_001447785.1 Gekko japonicus | reverse complement strand
GCAGTTTCCCAACATGGATCTGGCAATCCAACCCCCCCCCAATCCCCCTAGATGCCAGATCCTCTTCTTCTGCCCTCTGTTTGTCATGGAGAGAGCTCCCGTGGCCAGAGTAGCCCAAAGCCAACCAGGAAAGCCCTGAGTCAAAAGGCAAAGTGCTTAAAAATGCACCATAAAAAAAGTCGGCAGCCAGTTCAGCCTCTGAGGGCTGTGATGACATGCTAGGCTCATCTGTTGGAACTCCCATAACCCAGATGGACTCCCTGACGACCAGAATGGATCTTCAAGTGGTAATGTACAGTCCCCCCC
>NW_015291037.1:0-306 GCF_001447785.1 Gekko japonicus | reverse complement strand
CCCCCCCAGTTCCCTTTGGTCACAGCCATGATTTGCGTGGGAGACCTCTACCATCTCCTCAACTTCTTCAGCTTCTCTCGGTGGCTCTTCATCGGACTGGCAACCCTTGGGCTTATAGTTCATCGATACCGTCACCCTGAGATACCAAGCCCGTTCCAGGTAATGAAGTTACTTCTGTGACTACCACTGCGTTACCTCTTCTTTAGACCTATGGTGATGCAATGCAGTGGTTAAGAGATGGAGGTGTGAGCCAAGAAATCCACGATTCTGATGACACCCAGCATGGCTCCAAAGCAGTAGGCCTGC
>NW_015291036.1:0-306 GCF_001447785.1 Gekko japonicus | reverse complement strand
TTCAGGTGCACTTTTGTTAAGTTATGCAGAAATTATCTGTGTGTATGTGCACACATGGGGTGTGTGTGTCTCTCTTCCCCAAAGCTTTACCTTTTTCAGCCCTTGACTCTTTCCACAGTTGTTTGCCTCCTCCTTCCGCTCACCTGTCTGAAATCTTAGATGGCCGTCCATGTTTGGATGCTCTAGTAGAGGTGTGAGGTAAACCCAATGTGGAGCCTGTATACCAAGCCTGTACAGGAAATAGTTTGCATCATGATTGCTTTGAGGACTTGCACTTGGCACAGGCAGACCAATCCTGAGTTGTGC
>NW_015291035.1:0-306 GCF_001447785.1 Gekko japonicus | reverse complement strand
TTTCTGCCAGCAGAAAAGGAGCGGTAGGGATTTGTACCAGTTCCATCCTCCCACGGCAGCCCTTACCCTCATGCTGTTCCTGTGGGTCTGCTGACCCTGGGGGCCCAATTTCATGGAGCACAGCCGGCTGTGCTGCAGGGAGTTTGCTTCCATGAGCATTGCTGCACTAACAGGATCCATCCTATAGAAACTAGAAAAAGTTGATGTCTAGGGTTTCTAACTTCGACTTTGGAAATTCCTGGAGATGTGGGAGTGGTGCCTCTGGAGGACAGGGGTGTGGGGTGGGGAGGGACCTCAGGAGGGTAT
>NW_015291034.1:0-306 GCF_001447785.1 Gekko japonicus | reverse complement strand
CCTTTACCTTTTTTTAATGGGTGTTCATCAACTGCAGTTTGCTGATTTGGGGACTGTTACCAAATCAAAACGTGGGAGATGCCGTTTACTTCAGCACCGATCGACACCAGCCTTCCCCCTATGCTTCATCTGCAGATCATGCTGAAGATCGACAGAGAGGGGGGACGGCTGGAACGCCCCGATGACTGCCCCCGGGGCATCTACGCCCTGGTGCTGAAATGCTGGGCCCACAACCCGGAGGAGCGGCCCCGTTTCCGGGAGATTGTCAGCTTGCTGCAAGAGGTGAGAGCGGTGATGCAACGTGCC
>NW_015291033.1:0-306 GCF_001447785.1 Gekko japonicus | reverse complement strand
ATTTGCTTGAGCAGTATATCTCAGGAGGAAATCTTGTTTAACTCTAGAAGTCATCCTATGAATTTTACTCTTTCAATCAAAATCCCCAGTGGGATTCATTTGTAGTCAAAGACATTTGTGGGTTAATCAGAGTTGCCAAAAAGTTATGACAAGTTGAAATATAGAGAGCACTCAGATATATCTTCTCCTTTTGTTACAATAAACACCAGAGGGAACCCCTAAATGCAGCCATCATTTGCTGGCCATGCACAATGTAAGCCACAATGTAAGAGATCTAGATGTGCTCATGAGTCTGACCCTCCTGGT
>NW_015291032.1:0-306 GCF_001447785.1 Gekko japonicus | reverse complement strand
CACTGACAGCCTGCCTCGCAGGGGCCATTCGGCTCAGACCCATGGGCGATGGTACAGTTGCCAACCTCCAGGTGGAGCTTGAAGGCCTCCTGGAATGACAACTGATCTCCAGATAGCAGAGATCAGCCCTCCTGGAGAGACTGGCTGCTTTGGAAAGTGGTTGTGTGTGGCTCCGGGGAGATTTCAAAGAGCTGTTGTTGCAGGATCCATGTGGTGAAGATGGGTAGACCCTTGGAAGAGAATACCGGAGGGCACAAATGGGCAAGCTTTCATAGCTACTCTGTGGACATCTTGAACACCACTGTG
>NW_015291031.1:0-306 GCF_001447785.1 Gekko japonicus | reverse complement strand
TTTTTTTCAGCCATATGTCCATCTATTTAAAATTGCTGACAAGGATTTTTGTCTATTTATGAAAAATTAGAAAGCAGAATTACAGTTTATGAAAAGTGCATTTTCCATGTGGTTTTTTTATTATTATTATTTTTATTTTCTTCATGGTGCTGTTTCACAGTACCTGCACATTTGGCTCACAATGCTTATCTTACCTTTCTTTATAATAAAACATATAAAAAGTAGAAACAGAGCTGTCTTGTTCTTTTGTGTGCTTATAAGCATATGATGTTCTGTGTAGTCATGTGTGTATCACATATCAGCAGT
>NW_015291030.1:0-306 GCF_001447785.1 Gekko japonicus | reverse complement strand
ACCCTCTCAGCCTAACCTACCTCACAAGAATGCTGTTGTGAGAATAAAGTGGAGGATGAAGAGAAGGATACGATAAACCACTTTGAATCTCAATTAGGGGGGAAAGTGGGATATAGAAAATTAATAATAATGATGTTGATGATGAACCACACAACATTTCTTCTTATTTGATATGACTAAATTGTTACACACCTCATTCATAAAGAACCATTCTATTTCTAATGCTTACAAAACATACTTCAGAATTAAGATTTATGGCATTTCACGTCAATAACCGAATGAATCTATATATCTAATTCCCAACTT
>NW_015291029.1:0-306 GCF_001447785.1 Gekko japonicus | reverse complement strand
CTCTTATGTTCTTATGTTCTTAAGTGAGCACTGAGTCTGTGGCCGTTACGGTAGCATTTTTAGTTGGTCACAAAAACATTCAGATACATATATATATACACGTTCATATACACAAAACAGACACAAATAGATTTGCATTCTTTTGTTTTTTTGTCATTTCCAGCCAACGTCTTTTTTTGTCCTCATAATCTCCCCTTGACCCCGCTGCTCACAATGCTGTTTTAATTCCATTGGCTGAGGTAAACCAGATGATTTTTTTTGGTCAATGTTGACGCAGTGTTGAGAGCCAGTTTGGTGTGGCGGTTA
>NW_015291028.1:0-306 GCF_001447785.1 Gekko japonicus | reverse complement strand
TAACTTCAGGACCTATTTTGAGGTTGAGAACTCTAACCTCGATTCCTGTGGACTGGAATTAAGATTGTCAACATCAGTTTAGTCTTCTTCAAATGCTTTCCTGTGTTTTAACAGTTACAATAGTAAATGAACAAGTCCTGGTTAAGCAGAGAGGTACTGTGTTCATGGCCATCTCAGGATGCAATCCTTGCTCTCCCCTCCCTATAAGTCACCATTGTCAAAACATCAGATTACTGGAGGAGCAATTTGTATGTTTCCTTAATCCATAATTTGGGATGTATATGAATCAAACCTAGAAAAGCCTTT
>NW_015291027.1:0-306 GCF_001447785.1 Gekko japonicus | reverse complement strand
AATTCCATATGTTTATCTAATTGCAGAGCCGGGGAGAGTGCCGAGGAGGGCAACCAAGATGATTAAGGGGTTGGAAAACCTTCCCTTTGAGGAAAGGCTGATGAGTTTGTGAGCTTTCAGTCTACAAAAGAGGTGACTGAGGTCAGGTTGATAAAACTATGCAGGGGTAGAAAGACTGGGCAGACAGAACTTTTTCTCCCTCTCCCAAAATACTAGAACTCGAGGACGTCCAATGAAGTGGATGGTCATAGATTTAAAAATGCACAAAAGGAAATGTTTTTTTTACACAGTAACTTATTAAAATCT
>NW_015291026.1:0-306 GCF_001447785.1 Gekko japonicus | reverse complement strand
ACCAGCACGGCTACCCACCTGAATCTAGAAAGAGGGGGAAATAGTCTCACAGGGCTTGTGATTTATTTTAATGAACAATGCAGTTTTGTGAGTTACTGGCATGACCCTAGGCAAGCCAGAGGGGGCCTGGCTACCCTAGCAATGTGCTAGTGGGTCAACAAAGAGAGCAATTGTCAGTCACTCAAACATTTTTCAGGTTGGCAGTTAGGGCATGCCAAGAATCCGTTGTTCAACACATTACATCCTTTATCAGCTGGGATGATCTTCAGTAATATAGTTACAGGCAGGGGTCGTTTCATAGAAAAA
>NW_015291025.1:0-306 GCF_001447785.1 Gekko japonicus | reverse complement strand
CAGGGGATTCCCCCACCCCCAACTGAGAAATGGCAGCCTTAATAACACTTAACCAGGAGCTTTGAGAAGCTAGGCTTCAGACTGTACATGCCCTGTCAGGCAGGCTTATAACATCTAAATATAGGACTCTGTTGTTCAGTTACACACCAGACCCAGCAAACCTTGCTGGCCCACTGTAATACCATTTTATACTCAATTCCCCAGACCTTATCCAAAGAGTTTGTATCTCCTCAGATCTTTAATTCACACTCCTGCTAGGCTAACCCCTCTTTCTAGCCCCTCAAAAAGCCCAACTTTTGACTGATT
>NW_015291024.1:0-306 GCF_001447785.1 Gekko japonicus | reverse complement strand
TGGTGCCTTCCGCTCCCATGTGGAGTGGCAGAGTCCTGTGGTTGGCGGAGCCAGAGCTGATGCCGACGTGCTCTTCAGAGAGCTGACCGGCAACGGAGGAGTTGACACGGAAGCCTTGCGGGGGGTTGTGGGATGCGAGGCAGGCAATTGACAGGGCACAGGGTCTGTGAGGACCGAGGTTGTGCTTGGCAGGAAGGGTTCCTCCATTTTGGGGGCAACTGGGTCCTCCAGTTCCTCCGGCTCCAGAGGCAGCGTGCAAGAACACAGCTGGTCAATCTGATGGTGAAGAATTAGCCCATCCTCGGT
>NW_015291023.1:0-306 GCF_001447785.1 Gekko japonicus | reverse complement strand
TTTTCCTTATCAATTTTTGGCGGGAGGCACCTCCAAGGCTAGAGGGACAGCAGTATTGATATGTAAAAATATAAATTTTCAGGAGAAAGAGACCTGTAAGGATCCGGAAGGTAGATATGTTATGGTAAAAGGCTATATAGACAAGGAAATGGTAACTATAGTATCGATTTATGCACCAAATAAAGGCCAAATTAAATTTTTAGATGAGATATTCTATAAAATAAGTGTATTTTGTGAAGGTACTTTGCTACTTGCCGGTGATTTTAATTATATCTCAAATTTGAGAGTGGATCGAACATATCGACA
>NW_015291022.1:0-306 GCF_001447785.1 Gekko japonicus | reverse complement strand
AGGGCTTATTGATATTTGGAGACTAATCCATCCTGGTGAGAGGGATTATACATTTTACTCAGACAGGCATAAATCTTACTCCCGGTTAGATTACTTTATGATCTCTTCTGATTTGACACATAGAGTATTGGAAGCTACCATTGGTCCTTTTCACTGGTCCGACCACGCCTGGGTATCTTGTTCTCTGACTCAGTTTGATGAAAATGAACGACACAAGTCCTGGTCTTTTAATACCTCTTTATTAAACAACTTGGACTTTAGACAGGAGATACAAAAACAAATAGATCTTTATTTTAAAAATAATGA
>NW_015291021.1:0-306 GCF_001447785.1 Gekko japonicus | reverse complement strand
GTAGAGCATCTGTATGAGAACATTAATGTTCAATCACTTTTGTGTGTGTGTGTGTGTGTGCACAATTGAATGCAAATGAAGACTTTGTCAAATATTGAGCGATGCTGTTCACAACCTGCCTCGGGCTGTGAACCAAACTAGTGGTTAATCCAAGATCCCTGGACCGCAGCAAACCCATCCATCTCACCAGCAAAACTATGTCTTCATCAACTGGTTCTTACTATTTTTGTTGTTGTTGATAAGTGCTCACAGTGAAATTACTGTTTTAATTAGATGTGTATGGAAATTTTTATTTGATTGAGGCTT
>NW_015291020.1:0-306 GCF_001447785.1 Gekko japonicus | reverse complement strand
CACTGTTTCTTCCCCACTTCCTAGCCGAGGTCCAGTCAAAACAGTCTCGCGTCTCAAGCCTAAATGGTGTCAGCGGGATGAATTCCGCGACTTTGATGCTTCAGCTGTGGCAGAATCCGTCAGTTTCTGGGCAGGAGGCTGTGTCAGAAGGCTTTGGCTGCACCGAGTATTTTGGGGACTTGTAGATTGGTGGTGTGAGAAAGGAATGCAGAATGCTCAGGGAAGCCCTTGGTCTCGGAGGGAGAGAAATTCTCCTAAACTGCTCAGATTGCAAGCCAAGAGGAGATGAGTTTCCTTTATGGAGAC
>NW_015291019.1:0-306 GCF_001447785.1 Gekko japonicus | reverse complement strand
GTCCTGCGTGGACATCCATATTGGCGGAACACGGGAGCCAGGTGTCTTTGGCAGTGGTCCAATGAGGCTCGTCTGCCTGGCAGAGTGCGTGGCGGCCTTTGACCTTGGAGCCCCACCCTTAGGGGCTGGGGCTTGGAACCAGTAGCCTGGTAGTCGGAAGCCGACACTGGCCCTTCTGAGGTGCCGTAGGCCAGGCCGGAGCAAGCAGGGCAGGCTGATGGGCCTTCTTCCTGAGCCCGGCCTGCCCAAGAGAGCTGGACCTTTTGGCCACCAGCCAGGCGGCCTGGAAGAGGGCACCCTCCGAAT
>NW_015291018.1:0-306 GCF_001447785.1 Gekko japonicus | reverse complement strand
GGGGAAGTTAGAATTGATTTTAAGGGGAGGATTTAAATTAAGGAAAATTAATAAATTTGGGTAAATAATTAAGGGGATAAACATAGTTGATTAGGGGGGGAAATTGTAATAAGATGGGTAGAGGGACATAATTTGAATATAAAAGAGATTTGTGACCTGATATATGTTGGGGTGGAAGTGTGTTAATTATTTTTATGGTTAAAGGATTTGAAATTTATTGGTTTATGAAATAATATATGGATATTTATGTTTCTATTTATTTGTATTAATATGGATGTATTTATGAATTTGACTTGAAATTTTTAG
>NW_015291017.1:0-306 GCF_001447785.1 Gekko japonicus | reverse complement strand
GAAACCCTCCACCTTGCCCCATGATGGGGAGAAGGAATGGTTATTTACAAAACGTTTTCATAGTAAGTGACATGGATTCCTCAAATTGACCAGCAGGTGGCAGTCTAGAGGCACTGTCCATAATCGGCATTGGGTGGGTGGTTTTCAAGACCTGGGAAGGATTCAGGTTTGACCCATGAATAAAACAGGAGCATTACATAACCCTTCGAAAGGTGCATCACGCCGCTCAGGTCTTACGAATTCAACGATCGCATGCGCAAGGTCGCTGAATCACTGCCCAAGTGAGGTCAGGTAGCTCTATCTGGG
>NW_015291016.1:0-306 GCF_001447785.1 Gekko japonicus | reverse complement strand
GTCAGCTGCAACTTGATGGCCCTTTCCACTACCATGCTCTCACATAGCTTTCTCCCAGCTATTGGCAATGCTTCCAGTGAAGTGGTCAACCAATGCTGTCCTCTAGTTCCTGAAAGCATAAAGGGAACTTGCCTCCAGGATGGAAGGAAGTGACCGGCTGATTGACTGCCTGAGGTGAGACTGGTTCCATGAACGGCAGAGCTGTTTCCACTTGCTCTGACCTCCTCTCCACAATGCTGATGGCTTGTTCTTTGGTAACATATGGGAATTGATGGAGTTTTATTATATGTGCATGGACCCCCCCCC
>NW_015291015.1:0-306 GCF_001447785.1 Gekko japonicus | reverse complement strand
CTATCACATTGAATATATATATAATGGCTCCCAATCTGTGGAATGGACTGTCTGAGGAAGGGAGAAGGGTGTCATCTGCTGAAGTATTTAGGAGGAAGGAAGGCTTTTAATGGGAGTTGAGCTGGAATTATATAAATGTTTTCATCTTACCCCTCTTCCCAAGAATTCAGAAAACATGTATGGTTCTCCTATGAACAATGCGTTTCCGCTGTCTGTATTAACTCTCCTGTGAAAGCAAATGGCAAACCGTTCAGAAACCAGCAAAAGAACATTTCACTCTCACAGTATGCTCTGCTAATTTCCTGA
>NW_015291014.1:0-306 GCF_001447785.1 Gekko japonicus | reverse complement strand
TTTCCTCGGCAGCTGGAAGGAGCCTTCCCGGACACCATGACCAAATGCGCAGAGCTTCTGAACCAGACCATCGAAGTGGATTTTGTGGACATCAACGTCGGCTGTCCAATAGACCTGGTGTATAAGAAGGTAAGCGTGTTGCATTCAGCGGGGGCTGCGTTACGTGTGCAGGGAAATGAGGCAGGGGCCATGGCTCAGGGATGGGGGAGTCTGGGCTTTGCATCCTCCCGTCTCCAGCTCAGGCTCCTGATGGTTCCCTCCAGGAGTCCCAGTGTTCCCTCTGAGCTGAGTGTGAGCCAGCTCACA
>NW_015291013.1:0-306 GCF_001447785.1 Gekko japonicus | reverse complement strand
GCATTATCCAACGTGTGTGAAAGCAGCCTGTTATTTTTCTGGAACTAATGGCCACTCGGAATGTCTAAACTTCTGTGCTGGAAAGGGCAGTGGAAAGTTTTTAAAAGACCCCGTTTCAGTGCTTCTGCTGCCACCCAAGCTGCTTTCTAACAAAGCTCACAGTGTTGGGAGTCCCGATCCCAGATCTTGTCCATCTCAACTACGAACAAGGACTTCAGAACTCCCCTCTTTTCAATAAGAGGGTTGTAGCTCAGTGGCAGAGTGCTTACCTTGCATGTATGAGGCTCTGGGTTCAACCCCTGGCAT
>NW_015291012.1:0-306 GCF_001447785.1 Gekko japonicus | reverse complement strand
TAGAGGGAACAAGAACAGACCTGTCTTTAGGGAATGGGATAAGTCTCACAGTTTCAGACTGGAGCTTGTGCTTCTCCATTCATGCTGTGCCTTCCATTCTGACAGGTCGGTGAATGGGCAGTTCGGAAACTGGGCCTCGTGAAGTATGCCGATAAATATGCCGACTGCTACAGCGGTGGGAACAAGCGGAAGCTTTCCACAGCCATGGCTCTGATTGGGGCCCCACCTGTCGTGTTTCTGGTGAGTATGTGAGCACTCTCACTGGCAGCTCTTATTCTGCCGAAACCAGAGGTCATTTCGGGGGGG
>NW_015291011.1:0-306 GCF_001447785.1 Gekko japonicus | reverse complement strand
CAAACAGCCTCATGCCAAAATCTACTCTGGAGTCCATATCCCTAGACTTTGCACATGGAGTTCTGATCTCTGATGTCTTATGAAAATGTACTGAGATTTAAACTGGGAGTTCTTGACCACCTGCCTTTTGAGACCCCTGTAGCTCTGTTTTAACACTGGATCCATTCAAACCTTTGGGGTGTGTGGAGAAACTCTGATCACTGATGGTCTTGATTCACACATCACAAGTACCTATGTTGGACCTGGAGCCCCCACACTCTGAACAGTCAGAAGTGAGTTAAAGGTTCTCCCCAGCCAGTTTGGTGT
>NW_015291010.1:0-306 GCF_001447785.1 Gekko japonicus | reverse complement strand
CGCAACCTAACTCTTCCCATTCAAGGGATATGTTTCGGATGCCACTGATCCAGATGCAGTGAAATGCTCCTTTGGCCATGGCAGGAGAGCTGTAGACCTTTGGGCAAGCTGAGAGGAAGTGCTGGTTGATTTCTCCGTCGCTTCTTTGAAGCCCCAACCGGGGAATGCGGGAACCTCACCTAACAAGATGGCCCGCTGCTTCTCAGCATCCAGATCCGCCAGGGCTCAGCCAAGCAAGTGGCTCATGCTGTGTCCTCAGGCCACTACAAATGAAGAGGCAAAGATCATGTCGAACCCCTGGGGGGG
>NW_015291009.1:0-306 GCF_001447785.1 Gekko japonicus | reverse complement strand
AAAGATCTGGCTACAGTGGTGCATGCCCTGGTTGCGGCTAGATTGGATTACTGCAATGTGTTCTTTCTGGGGCTGTCCTTGAAGACTGTCTGGAGGCTGCCGTTGGTACAGAACGCTCCAGACGGGATGTTGCCTGGAGCTCCGACTGACGAGCGCCCAGGTATATTGAAACGAGCAGATTTTGTTATGGTTTGTATACAACCAGTTGGAACTGTTTTTCAGTTGTAATTTTTAATCTGTCCACTTTGGTGTAATGGCTAAGTCAGTTTGGTGTAGTGGTTAAGCGCATGGACTCTAATCTGGGAG
>NW_015291008.1:0-306 GCF_001447785.1 Gekko japonicus | reverse complement strand
CGTCTCTGTCTGTGTTCAGATTTATGTAATAAACTGGCAGTGGAACTTTGGATCACATCTTCCCTTTCTGTCCTTTGTAAGATGTGTTAAGTGTTCAAGAGGTTTTTTTAGTTTAAATTGATTGGTTGACATGTTAGGATTCCTTGTTGGGCTGCTGGCTAAAGTTTAAAGCTAATGTTTTAAAACTGGCTATATGTATTAATGTAAGCCACGTCAGGTTTGCTGGATGTGAAGAAAAGCAGTGTCTAAATGAATAAATGGATCAGTAAAATATGCCAGATTATTTTGTCAGTTGCAGACATATAA
>NW_015291007.1:0-306 GCF_001447785.1 Gekko japonicus | reverse complement strand
AATGAAACAAAAAAGTCTTCCCCTGCTGGACAAAGATGGCAACGGAAGAGGGGCGGATGAATCCCTCTGGGGAAGGAGTTCCAGAGCTCTGGTGCCACGGCCGAGAAGGCCCTCTCCCAGGATGTTGTTGTTGTCCATTCGCTCAGTCAAGTCCGACTCTTCCTGACCCCATGGACCACATCACACCAGGATGCCACGCGCTTGATCTCTCCATATCCCTGTTGGGCCAGTTCCATGAGGAGAGTTGCAGGTGCAGTTCCACGGGCTTCCTTTTTGACAGCCATATAAGGCCTGTAAGTCTTTTCT
>NW_015291006.1:0-306 GCF_001447785.1 Gekko japonicus | reverse complement strand
GGAAAATCAGATATACCCAACAATGCAACGCCTTCAAAGCATGTTGACCTCATGTCCACACAAATAAAAAACGCAATTTTGCTACAAGATATTTCCCAGTCTACAGCTGCTGTGGGCAATAGTGTGCGACTGTGGAGATTAATTACTTCCTCCACTTCCCAAAAGTCCATTAAGGAATCTAATCTACAAAATGGTCTCTCTTTGCACATATTACTTGTCCATTAACATTTTGAGAGTGCCTTTAATAGCAGTTTGGCAACAGGGCCGGTTCAGAGATGCACTTCTCACAAAGAAGCAGTTAACAGA
>NW_015291005.1:0-306 GCF_001447785.1 Gekko japonicus | reverse complement strand
AAAATGTATACATTAAATTGCTTATTCAAATGCATGGTTCTGATGTTTGTAAAGAATTTAAATAGCAGGTAGCATATCCTACGTTTTGTTTGATAAGTAAGAGATGCTACTAACAGCAAAAATTATAAATGTGCAGAACAGGCTGCAAAATGTGAAAAATACACGATATTGAGCTATTAGTTTTCACAGTTGTATTTGCATAATATCTCACCAAAGGCAGAATGCTATTCCTTGTAGGAGTCTGATGGTTTGTCATTAGCTATATTAATGTTAGCATAGTTCTCAAAAGAAATCTCAAAATTTCCT
>NW_015291004.1:0-306 GCF_001447785.1 Gekko japonicus | reverse complement strand
CAGTGAGCCTTAAACGCCTGAGTACATGGGAGATGTCTCCGATTAGAAAACAGCTTTAACTCATTTTATCTACTTACTCATTGAAAACGTTTTTCTGCCGCGTTTCCACCCAATCAGGGTCCACACGGTGGTGAACGGGAAAACATCAAAACATTTCAGTGATTTAAAATGTTATTAAAATGATAAAACGATTCAACTGAAAAGACGAAACGCCAGGAGGAGGACCAGTAACCGTCCACTGGGAGTATGCCAGACAAAGCAAAAAAAATTCCACCGGCTGGCAAAAGACACAGATAGAGAGAGAGA
>NW_015291003.1:0-306 GCF_001447785.1 Gekko japonicus | reverse complement strand
TATCACAGAGTATCCTCCCCCCATCTCTATGTTGAGGTAAGTTGCTGTCGCTGTGTCACTACATACAAAAGGTTTGAGGTGGAGAGATCATCTCAGATGCTGTGTATGATGAAGGAACAGCAGTAGTCTCTGGCAAAGATTGTTACCTTCTTTGCATCCTCCCAAGCTCTCTTGGCTTGCTAGTGGACCTGCAGGAAGGGGTGTGTGTTGTTGTTGGAGGTAGACATAGCGGCTAATTACTAAGCCAAGCCTGTAGAATCCTGCATATACTTATGTTGGCAATTTATGGTGCACTGGCAACCTAAA
>NW_015291002.1:0-306 GCF_001447785.1 Gekko japonicus | reverse complement strand
TTCTCAGGTGGAATGTCTGAGAAGACCAGTGAGATTTCTCAGGATAGATGGCACAGCCCCCACATTATCTTTTAACCGGTTTAACCGGTTTAACCGGTAGCACGAGGTGTTGTGAATAATGTCTTTAAATGCCGGATCTCAGAGTAACCGGGACTGATTCCCCACAAGCAGCTGCACCACCCTGGCTCTTCTGTTTCCCCCACTTGTATGAGTCAATTTCACATATTAGGTGCGTGGCCACAGTCTGACCTGCGGCTCCCTCCGATTTCCCCCACAAATTCTTGATCTCAAAAAACAAGGATTGAG
>NW_015291001.1:0-306 GCF_001447785.1 Gekko japonicus | reverse complement strand
GGCCAGAATTTTATAGCCAACTGATGCTGACCCATTGTTTTAATTCTTTATGACGTTTTCTCGTGTTTTAATGTTTAATGTTTTAAACTGAAATGGTATTCATTTCGGTGATGTTACCCGCCCTGAGCCCGCCCGCAGGATGGGTGGGATATAAATGCAAATAATCAGGCAAGGCAGGATATAAATCTAAATAAGTAAATGGCTTCAAACTTTGTGACTTGCTGGACTGCGCCTGGGACTGAAGGAAATTGCATGGGGCAACTGCAATAATAAGTGGAAGCGGGGGTCATTTCATAGAAAAAGAGG
>NW_015291000.1:0-306 GCF_001447785.1 Gekko japonicus | reverse complement strand
CATTGCCCTTTTGAATGCTGTTTCCTGCTTGGTCTCCTTTAGATAAGCAAGCTACCTCTGGGATTATGCTGAGGGGAGTATGGGAAGCACCAGAGGGCCCTATCGAGCCCTTGGCCCACCAGCTTCCTATGCTTAACAGGTATCAAAATACTTGACATTGTCTACACTGTAGCCTATACACAGAAGCAGAACTGCACCAAATCGTCCCCATTCACAAATTAAGGCTAAAAACAGTGATTTCAGTAGTTTAAAAATGCATTGCCTGGAAAACACTTTGATCATGAGGATATCTGTTTTGTAAAAAAA
>NW_015290999.1:0-306 GCF_001447785.1 Gekko japonicus | reverse complement strand
CCACCCTGAGGGCATCTCTGGGCTTTTTAGCGCCACACTCCGGAGACGTTTTGAGGAAAGCCAGAGTCACACAGCCGAGGGGACTGTCCCCTGACTTCCTCTTCTGTCTTGCAGTCACGGCAAAGATCGACAAGGTGTCCGGGATCGATTACTCCCTGGTTGGTCCTCCCGTTGCCACAAGTGACTCCCTGGATCTGGACCTGAAGGTAAGGAAAGAGGAGGGAGCCGGGAGGAGGAGGAGGTGGGTCACCGTGGCCTGCTTCTGCTCTTGAGTCGTCTCCGTGGGGCTGTTCCTGATGGGTTGCA
>NW_015290998.1:0-306 GCF_001447785.1 Gekko japonicus | reverse complement strand
TTCTAGGGAGAGTTCAGAGAAATGTATGTGTATGTATGTATGTGTTGCCAATTCACCTGTGTGGGAGTAGTCCCTTACTTGCTTGCGATTACATAGAGAAATGTTAACATGTGAATTGACATACCATGGATACAGTTAGCACCAGTCTCTTGTACTGCAGAGGGAGTTTCTCCAGCCACTACACTGATGAGAATTGCTGCTGGATGTATCCCTGATTTCCCATGCTGCTTTCCCCATCTGTACCTTTTAAATATCAACTAATGGCATGCAACAGCAGAGGAAACCATCCCTTACACACCCTGCTTA
>NW_015290997.1:0-306 GCF_001447785.1 Gekko japonicus | reverse complement strand
CCCCCCCCCCATCTAGCAACAACTCAAAAGAGCACAGAGGTCTTAAACCAGCTCCGAAGTTGCAGTCTGGATTTTGAACTGACCCAGAAATTATTTTCCGCGTAATACAGCACAGAACAAACCATGCAACGGTGTGTAAAAGCCAGATCAACATTTTTGCATTCAGAAAGTGTATTTTATGGGTGCTCCAAGAGAACTGGACAATTTGATATTTTCAAGGCCAAAAGAATGTTTAAAAAACTGCAGGTAAGGGGATAATTAATTTACATACATATAATTGTGGGAAATCGATATGAAGTTGTTTGA
>NW_015290996.1:0-306 GCF_001447785.1 Gekko japonicus | reverse complement strand
AGATAAGATTGTGATGGGACTTCATTTAACACCTGCGTTGTATGAGCCTTAAGGCCAAGCAGCTAATTTGTGAGGATTCCCTGCCTCTGTCCAATTTGTACTTATTGCTGCAGGGATTTCTTGTTGGTTTTCCACATTTTGCGATTTGTCTGGACCATATGACAACCGCAAGACTCGTTTCCCGTACGGGGAAACAGGTCAGACATCCAAGTACGAAACAGGAAAATATAAAATGTTTCCCATTATTTATAGATGCGATGTTCATGGGACCAAAGCAGACACAGCCACTTTAAGAGAGAGAGAGAG
>NW_015290995.1:0-306 GCF_001447785.1 Gekko japonicus | reverse complement strand
AAGTACCAACCCTGCTTAGCTTCCGAGATGGGAGACGATCGGGCCATACCACGCCTCCCCCCGTTAGCCTACTTTTAAGGGGTGTCCGTTCCTCCTCCCTCGGTCTGTTCCTCCCCATCCAGCCCTTTCCACTCAAATGCAATGCAAAATGTAATCAGCTTGATTAGAGCAGGGGAGAAATGCTGCTCTAATCAGCCTGATTACCTTTTGCATCGCACCTCTGCATCCAGTCACCTTTCTTAGCAACATCCCTTCCACCTTCTGACTGGGATAGAAGGATGCTGGTTTTGACCTTTAAAGCCCTTT
>NW_015290994.1:0-306 GCF_001447785.1 Gekko japonicus | reverse complement strand
CGAGAACCACGTTCAAACGAATGCACTGGTATCAGGGTGGGTGGGACATACTTGTCACCCTGATTCCACTCCCTCCCACCAAACATGTGTTCACTCTACCTGCTTAGAATGTCTGAAAAGGGCTTTAGAGACATTCAGATATGCAACAGAAAATGGACTTGTGCAAGGGTTGAAACTATTCGTATAACAAAGAATGATGCAGACTTTGCAGTGAACAGATTCTGTAGGCAAACATGCTGTGTTTGACAGCCATGATTACTCACCAGCTGAGCCTTGCTGCCTTTAAAGCCCTTAACAGTCAGGGAC
>NW_015290993.1:0-306 GCF_001447785.1 Gekko japonicus | reverse complement strand
CTGCTGCAGCTCTGCATCATTCCATAGAACAAATACATTCAGACTGTAAAATGGTTTTCCACACTGATACAGTAGATGCACCAACCCATTCCACCCCCAGATTTAGCTTGAAAAGGCTGCTGTTTTGCTGTGACTTATGGCTGAAAATGTACTGCCTTTGTATTATTTCAGTTAGAAATATAGGATGTTATCTGAACTCACAAAACCATGTGATTTAAAAGATAAACAAACTGATCTCCCAGGTTATTGCTACAAAACAATGTTGAATATTATCTCAAAAGGGATTTTTGTTTATAGATTTTTTTT
>NW_015290992.1:0-306 GCF_001447785.1 Gekko japonicus | reverse complement strand
TCTTATTATGGCTGGCCTCCTTCCCTCCCCCAAGCCGAGGACCTCCGCCAGCCACTCTGACATCAGCGTTGGTAAATCAGATTTTGCCTCCTCTCCCTCCCTGAGGCCGCGAAATTTAAGATTCATCTGCCTCCATTTATTCTCCAAAATTGCCAGCCTATTTAAAGTTGAGTTTTCAAAAGCTTGCAGTGAACGTACCTCTTCTTGCATCGTTATCGCCAGTTCAGCTGCCGTGTCCGCTGTTTTGGCAATCTCCTTCATTTCTTGTACCATGTTATTTATTGACGTTTGTATTGGCTGGATCAC
>NW_015290991.1:0-306 GCF_001447785.1 Gekko japonicus | reverse complement strand
GTCATAACAATACTTCTCAAAATCCACAGTAAACTCACCACTTTGAACACAATGACCTGCTTGTCATACTCACAACCAACCTTGTCAAATGTGTTTGTAGACGTCTATTGCACAACTTCAGTCCATCTCAGTATAAAGTTCTTTGCCGTAGCTGGCAAAAATCTCTACGTTGCCCTGTTCTTGTCTACATATTTTAACTCTTCTCCTCTCATTAATTGCTTACAGGTGGTGACTTCATCTCATGGCTTTTAAAGAACTCAACGAATACAAGCTAATGCATGCTCATCAAATCAACAGGGAGCTGTC
>NW_015290990.1:0-306 GCF_001447785.1 Gekko japonicus | reverse complement strand
AAACTATTGACAAATAAATCATCATCTTTTTTACATCATGACAGGCATTTAATATGCCTGAAGAAAATTTCTTCTCTGAATATATTTGCCATTTATGCAGAACTTCTCACAAATCCTGTCAGTCAGACTGGCTACTCAAAATAACAATAATACAAAATGAAAATGTAAACTGCATAACAGCTTAGGCCATGATCACACTTTTCCATTAGTGGCAAAGCACATAGTAGACCAGCCACATACATATTAAAAAGTTAATATATTTATACTGTAAATTAGTAGAGCAATGATGTTAGTTGATTTGTAAAG
>NW_015290989.1:0-306 GCF_001447785.1 Gekko japonicus | reverse complement strand
GCTCTTCTACTGCAGACCGACATGGCTGCTGCCCTCGGTAACACAATTCGAAACAAGAAGCCAAAAAAAGATATCTCAGTCCTGCTGTATGAGAGGCAAAATAACGTAACAATTAAATAAACAGGATAACAGAGGAATGATCTATGCAATCTACGCGAAATGGAGTTTGGCTGGCAATCCATAGATTGTCATTTGTATTAACTCCTTTTTGATGTATCATATATTCCTACATTTACACCTATTTGTTATTGATTCAATGACTATTGTTATATCAGTGGCATCTGGGGCAGTGATGCTCTGTATTCT
>NW_015290988.1:0-306 GCF_001447785.1 Gekko japonicus | reverse complement strand
CAGATGCAGATTCAGCCTATGAGAAGTCACTGAGAGTGGTTACAAGAGCAAAGCAGGACCTTGTGGTAGGGCAGTTGGCAATTTGGAAGGTATTTCTTGGGCAGAACTTTGGGGAGAGAGTGTCAATCTTAAATTTTATACATACCATGAGCCAATGCCAGCATTTTATTCTTCAAGGTATGTCACGTCAAGAAATAGCCTTTGGAACATCAGTTGTTTGAGATCTGTGTCGAGGAGTTCTAACCACTGTACAAAGCTCAGAGAAGGTTAGCAACTCAGTTTGCTAAAACATTCAACACTGTGATA
>NW_015290987.1:0-306 GCF_001447785.1 Gekko japonicus | reverse complement strand
TGGGTGATGGAGAAAGTTATAGATGTAAGCAGACTGAAAAAGAAAACAAAGAGTGAGTAATACCATAACTTAGAAAGATGGTAATTCCCATGGATGTTGCAATGGAGGTGTTTGCAAATACTCATGCAACTGATTTATTGAAATGTTGTAAGCAGAATTTGAAGAATGGACTTTTCAAGAACATTTATCAGTGGAGAGAGATTTTGAACAGGTATTGTGAGACCAAATGTAGACTTTCATATGGCTCAGGATGGCTTACTCACCCCTATCTTTCTGGGCAATGTTTACAGAACCTGAGGAACTGGG
>NW_015290986.1:0-306 GCF_001447785.1 Gekko japonicus | reverse complement strand
GGGAAAAAAGAGTCCGACTCAATGGCATTCCTTACTTACATAAAATCTCTTTATTTTTAGAAAATATACAAAGCTGCTACATCCATCACTGGCGGAGCTCCCAATAATTATTACACAGTAATTCTAAGCACAGCGTCTTCCCACTAGAACCCCGGTGTCCTGTTCTGCACGGAATCAAGACGCCATCAGGTGAGCCCTTCCAAACAGTGGGACTGCAACCGCCTTTGGGTGTTTTACAAAAGAGCCTTTGATGGGTCAGCAAGAGCCAAGCCTAAGGATCGGGTGACCCACTTAAGAATCCTCCAC
>NW_015290985.1:0-306 GCF_001447785.1 Gekko japonicus | reverse complement strand
CTTGAGAGTCGGGGAACTGGTGGCAAGCTCCGGTACATCGTTCACCAATATGCCCTGGGGTTTCGGGATATCTCCTTTGGGTCAAATGGGGTTTCCTTTTTTATCAAGAGGTCAAAGGGGAAAGTTTGCACCTGGGGCCACTGCCAGCGGGGCCATGCCCAGTACGGACCATAAGGGCATTTATAGCGATGCAGCCTCGAAAAGGTGGTCCCCTGCTCATCCATAGGGATAGGGTCCCGATGGCCAGGTATCAGTTCATGGGAATTTTCAGAGCACCGGAAGCAACATCAGAAGCCTGCCCGGAAA
>NW_015290984.1:0-306 GCF_001447785.1 Gekko japonicus | reverse complement strand
CCGCTCCTCCTCTGATATAGCCAATTTAAAAGATGGCAAACAACAGAAGATTGACAAATTTGTCGCGAATACGCAGTCTGGTGAAGTTTACCTTTCTAACAGATATGCTGTGCTGGAACCGGACTCCCAGGCTCTTCCAGGCGAAGAAGAGAGAGACACTTTGGCTGAGATAGATTTACAACAACACTGCTGCCAACAGCTCCCCACTATGATAATGGAGCTTTTTTCCAAGGAAGCTCTTTTGACTTCGCAGTCCTTGGCTATATTATTTGATAAGATTAACGCCATCGATGTCAAAATAAAGAA
>NW_015290983.1:0-306 GCF_001447785.1 Gekko japonicus | reverse complement strand
TCTTTTGTTCTTTGTCCGTAGGAGCTCAAACCAGCATGCAGAACAATCACAAGCCAATCGAAACGAAACTTACACAGCAATATCCAAAAGCAAAACAAAGCCCACCAAGCTATCATCGGTGCCAAATTCAACACCGCCTCAAGTAAAATCTCATCCTTTCTCCACTTGAGCTGGCGGCAGCCATTTCCTTGATGGGAAACACAATTCTGGGGGACTCCAGGGGTGGGCATTTGATCGGAATTGCTTTGCGAATAGGGTTGGCACGTGGAGACCTCCTGCTATTGCAATTGATCTCCAGAGGACCAA
>NW_015290982.1:0-306 GCF_001447785.1 Gekko japonicus | reverse complement strand
GAGACTAGACTACTGTAATGCTCTGTACAATTTATTCAGAAACTCCAGTTGTGCTAAATACCACAGCTAGGCTATTATCAGGAGATAGCTGGCGCATGCATATTATTCTAAACTGTAGATTTCAAAATTGCACAATTGGCTTTGAGATGTTTATCCTCTTTGATAGAGAAGGAAAGGGTGTTAATTCTTAAGAAGCTTTTTAAACAAGATGGGAACCTATTACTTCAAGATGCCAGACATAAATGCTCATCAGTTAGGAGTGTGCAGGGGAGGGAGGTACTCTTTGGGTATATTGAAACCAAAAAA
>NW_015290981.1:0-306 GCF_001447785.1 Gekko japonicus | reverse complement strand
GTGGTCTCTCCTCCGAGCACTAACCGGGGCACGACAGGACTCCTCAACTGCAAGGGTCTCATGGGTGTGTGGTTGCTCCCTTACAGCCCTACCCCCCAACTCTTTATCTTGCAGGCATCTGTCACAGCTTTATTATCGAGTATGCCCCATTGACTGGGACTACTCCTGCGAGCCGACGCTGATCAAGGGAAGTATCCTTTTCTCTCGAGTGACCCTGTAAGCAATCAGGCCCTCGGTCCATCAGTGGAGTATTTCAATTGGTGTTTCTCCCTCTTGATAGGGCTGCGGTGGCTCAAGTGGTCAAGA
>NW_015290980.1:0-306 GCF_001447785.1 Gekko japonicus | reverse complement strand
TCAGCTTAGAGGGAACACTGGTCAAAACACAGGTCTATTGAACTCACTGCTGCCTACTCTGATCGACAGCGCCTCTCTCAGGTCTCAGGCAGGTAAACCTGAGATCATATCAACTAGAGATGTCCAGGACGAACTTGGGACCTTCTGCGTGCAAAACGGGTACTCTGCCATTGAGACACAGCCCTTCCCCATTGAGTTACTGCTCTTCCTCATCGAGAAAGAGTCTTACATGAAGCTGGCTTGTAGCAGATGGTTGGTCTGGTTAGATCAGCATGATTGACAGGTAAAGGTCTATACACACACCTG
>NW_015290979.1:0-306 GCF_001447785.1 Gekko japonicus | reverse complement strand
TATAAGCACACAAAATGGTAGTGTGGATGCCCCCATTTCTTTGAAGAAAACTTAGAAGGGCTTTGACCTTTCGCAAGGACAGCTGAACCAAAAGCAGCAAGCTTTCGTGAGAGCCAGGCTTTTGACTTCAGGATCTGGGGCTTCAAGAATGGGACTATTTGTCGAGGCACAGCTACGTGCTGCAGTAATGAAGAATGAAGCACCTCTGAGCATGTGCAAAGAGTCATTCTATATTAAGCAATCCCAACCATCCTCATACAGCTGGAACTGGGGGGAGGAAGAGCTTGGGTACAAAGGACCATTTTA
>NW_015290978.1:0-306 GCF_001447785.1 Gekko japonicus | reverse complement strand
TCAGAGTGTTGAGGGGTTGGAAATTAGTTTCTCAAAGAAGGGCCTTTTTAGCATTTGCCCCTTGTGTGCATAACTCTCTGTTTATGGAAATGTAAAACGCTTTTGACTGTTAGGAAGCTGGTTAAAAGAAGTCTCTTTTTCAAAACTTGTGAGGGAACGGGTTAGATGATGACATGAGATATCTCCGTGGTCTCTGTTACTGGCATAAGACAGTGTGAACAGTCGGCATCCCAAATTCGCAAATGATTCTGACCTGGTGGGGAGGTAAGAGAGGGCAGAAGGATCAAGATGGCTGACGAGAGTAAC
>NW_015290977.1:0-306 GCF_001447785.1 Gekko japonicus | reverse complement strand
GAAGTGAATGTATTATTTGGATGCTGGCTGATGCACAGAGAAGGACAAACAAAGGTGAGGGAGAGCAGGAGATAACTGGAGAGGATGGATGAATGACAGAAAGAAGCAACATGTACATGCTGGTAGGTGGGGTGCTCACCATGATTTCACTACAGTAGTGGACCAGTTTCATATATGCTATAGGGAAAACCTAAGGGTTCCTAGGGGTTCCTTAAATGGAAAGCCCATTTGCAAACAAGCATCCTCGAAAGACAGGTTACCTGTACTTTCCCCTCCAGTACACAGTTGTGGGGATATGCTGTTTGA
>NW_015290976.1:0-306 GCF_001447785.1 Gekko japonicus | reverse complement strand
CCCATTTTGGGAACTCCACATGGGTTGCTGGTTTGTTTTTTTAGTTCAATGCAAGATTTCAGTTTCTGCCTTTCAAATCCTTCATTGTCCAGGACTCACATCCCTGCAGGACCATCTACTATAGGCCTGTGTGATTAATACCTATTGGTTATTCGTCCTTGTAGGGTTGTTCGGTTGGCCACAGCTGAAATTAGAGCTTTTCATTGGCTGCTCCCTGCTCTGTGAACTAGCCTTCCTGAAACTCTTAAGAAGACTCCCACAGTGCTGAGATTCTGCACTGTGTAGGGTGGAGTTGCGGGGGGGGGG
>NW_015290975.1:0-306 GCF_001447785.1 Gekko japonicus | reverse complement strand
AGAAATTCAAAAGCTTGTTGATTCAAGAGCTGACAAAAGTGTTCCCGGAGGACATGTCCAAATACAAAGCTATTCGAGGTGAAGATCCTTCTCCTTGAGCATTAACCATTTCCATTACTGCACGTTCTTCTCTGGGAACTACAGATAGGCTATCGGACAATATTGACTAGCTCAGAGGAATGAAGAAATCCAACTTTCCTGCTGGGCGATGTTATGCTGGCACTTTGTTCCGTGGCCAGAAAGTAGGCTGATTCCTGCGGTGGCTGGTCAGGAAACCTGAATGGCTTCAAGACTCTTGGTTTCAGC
>NW_015290974.1:0-306 GCF_001447785.1 Gekko japonicus | reverse complement strand
TGTGCTGACTATAAATGCACGATTAACAAAGCGTTGCAAAAACATTCCTACCCCGTCCCGGTGATCTCCCATGTGTTGGCGTCATTAGGTGGGGGGAAAGTGTTCGCCAAATTAGACCTCGCACAAGCGTATCAGCAGCTATTAGTGGATGACAAGACAGCCGAAGCGCAGACAATCGTTACGCATAGGGGGGCCTTCCGGGTCAGACGTCTCCAGTTCGGTGTAAATGTGGCGCCAGGAATCTTTCAGGGACTCATGGAAGGGCTGCTGCGGGGCTTAAATGGTGTAATACCTTATTTTGATGAC
>NW_015290973.1:0-306 GCF_001447785.1 Gekko japonicus | reverse complement strand
TGAGAAGTTGGGCCAAGCACATGGTTGAGACTGAGGAAGTCGGGGGCAGAGACACCCTTATAAGTCTGCCAGCTCTGCCCAGCCACTGTGGATCCAGAAGGTGGCATGCCACTCTCTCCATCTCTTCCTCCTTCCAGGGGGCAAAGGCGGCTCCTGGCCAAGATCGCTGCATGGGCTGATGCGGCTGGGCGGAGCCAGATTCTCATTCCATATGTGCTAACAGTGTTTGTTTTGAAATCTTACGCATCACTGTGCTTGTATGAGAAATTAATGCAGTGGTCCGATAGATGCTTCAGTCTTTTGATA
>NW_015290972.1:0-306 GCF_001447785.1 Gekko japonicus | reverse complement strand
GTGAAGAAGCCGGTTTGGACCAGAGACTGCCACTTGCTGCACTGTGGACTGCAAATTAGGATGCTGCCTTCTATTCAGTCAGTTCATTGGCTCCTCAACCTGGTATTGTCTCCCCTGACTGGACGTGGCTCTCCAGGGTCTCGGGCAGTGAGAGGGCTTTCCCAGATAAGAGGTGGGTTCCCTCCCTTCACAACACACACATCGATGGAATGAGACTCCAAACTCTATCATCCACTATGATTTTGGGAGCGGTGCTGTTTCCCCCTCAGTATGTTTAATAGCCTGATCTCGTCAGATCTTGGAAAC
>NW_015290971.1:0-306 GCF_001447785.1 Gekko japonicus | reverse complement strand
GGCCTCCTGTTGGATAAACAGGTGGCAGCGGCAGCAGTAGCCAAGAATGCCTTTCACCAGCTTGGCAGGTGAGCCAACAGCTCTTCTGCATAGGCAGGAGAGGTCTTGCTACTATAGTGCATGCCCTGGTAACACAGAGATTAGATTCCTGCAATGCATTCTATGTGGGGCTACCCCTGAAGACTGCCCAGAAGGTATGGTTGGTGTAACAATGCTGCAACCAGGATGTTAACTGGAGCAGGTCATGGAGACCCTATCATTTTGGTTTTGTTCCATCTGCACTGGCTTTCAGTTTGCTTTTAGGCC
>NW_015290970.1:0-306 GCF_001447785.1 Gekko japonicus | reverse complement strand
CCTGTTTTAGAGCAATTGCTCCCCTCCCTTTTCTTTCCATTTATAACCAGGATCATTACATATTTAAAAAAGCTAAACAGATCCCTTCTAACCATGGCTCACATGTTCACTTCAAATCTTGTTTTATAAACAAACCCTGGTTATAGCACACCCAGTGTGTCAATGCACACATGTAAAGTGAAAACCTGGGGAAGGATAAAGGGTGGGGGGAAATTGCCCTGGAGAGATGATGAGGAATGGTGGTGGAGTGTGCATGACCCATTTGTGAACATCAGTTTCAACAATGCAGCATTACACTTGCATCAG
>NW_015290969.1:0-306 GCF_001447785.1 Gekko japonicus | reverse complement strand
TTTGTACCTACAGTCTGTACTGTTGCCTATAAATAGAGCCATAGGGAGCTGGAAGTTCTGATGGTGATCCTGTACGTCTTCAGAGTGTTCGGATGTTCAACCATTATTGGTAAACACAAAATATAGTGGGAAATGCCTCATTAAGGAGGTACATCTTATGGGAGTTGAAAGCTATGTCAGTGTTTGACGCAACAGCTCTAACGCCTGTTCTGATCTTTCCAGTCCCCCAGGACTAGTATTATCGGGATTAAGATTATCCTAATTAATATGTAGTAGGGGCACAATGAAAAATCACAGCATGATCAC
>NW_015290968.1:0-306 GCF_001447785.1 Gekko japonicus | reverse complement strand
GAGGAGGAGGAGGGAGACTCCCAAAGCCGCCGCCACCCACACTCCCCGGCCCACACCTGCTGCTCCTCGCTCAGGTTCTGGATGCTGCGCAGCAGAGAGGCGATCTGGACGGATTTCACCGGGTACTCCTTGTCCATGTACGTCCGCAGGACGTTGAGCTCCTCTTGGAGGACGCGGACCTTGGCGTTCATGCGGCCCAGCTCCAGCTCCAGCTCTGGCCAGAGAATAAATCAAGGAGAGGAGGCGGAAGGTTGCTCTGATTTAGGGGGATGGATACGCTGACTTAAGAACATAAGAGATGCCAAT
>NW_015290967.1:0-306 GCF_001447785.1 Gekko japonicus | reverse complement strand
GGAACTTGGGGGCATTCCGGGGTGGGCAGGGACATCGGGCAACATCCCCGACATGATGGTGTCACCCAGAAGTGACGTCATCACGTTGGGGACGTCGTGCGGGGGGATGCTCTAGTTTGGGGCAAATTCTACGATAAATTTGGCCAAAACCCATAGAGTTTGCCCCAAAACCAGAGCACCCCCTGCGCGATATCCCTGACACGATGATGTCAGTCCTGAATTATGTCATCACGTGTTGAGGAGTGGGGTTCCCTTCGCCTTCCAGGTGGTCTGAGGCAGGGAGTGTTATGTATTGACTTGAATGTA
>NW_015290966.1:0-306 GCF_001447785.1 Gekko japonicus | reverse complement strand
CCCCCTCCCTGCGGGCAGAGCAGGGCAGGAGAATCACCAGATGCCGCGCCCGCCCTTGGGTCTGGGCAGCAGGGCTCAGTCACCGAAGGAGGGAGGGAGGGCTGGCCCATCTGTCCCCCTTTGGGGAGGGGCTGCTATTCGCCCGCCCGCCAGAGCCCCTTGTGCGAGTGAGCCCCGCCGCGTCATCATCCTTGCCTTGTCTGGCGCGCCTGGCTGTGTGCTCCCCCTCCTCCTTTCGGCGTCGAGGCTAGGCGGGAGGGTGCGAGGTGCCTGGATTGGCTGCCAGGCGGACAGCACTGAGGCTGC
>NW_015290965.1:0-306 GCF_001447785.1 Gekko japonicus | reverse complement strand
TCCGAGTAATAACAAGGTTATAGCTCTATCTCCCCCAATTAAGATTGTTAATTTCTCCTAGCCCTGGTGCTGTATAAGATTCAAACCTATCTCATTCCAGAGAAGCAGAGAGCAGCTTAGACTTTATTGATGCGGTAAGCCTAATGGAATCTAAAAATAAAAACCAGGATCAGTGTTTGGAAGCAGGGAGCATGCCATGTTTAATAAAAAAGCCCATTTTTCCTTGTCAAGAGCTTTTTGCGATATGAGCGAATATTATGCATGTATCAGAATGTGATTTGTTTAAAACTGCTTTTTGGTTTTCGG
>NW_015290964.1:0-306 GCF_001447785.1 Gekko japonicus | reverse complement strand
CTGGCACAGAAACAGAAGCCTATGCTTAAACAGATTGTATTCTGATCAATGCTAAGAGCTATTGATACATTGTGGTTCCAGATCAAGTGCTACTGAGAGTGTGTGTGTCACTTCAGCTTACCTGTTAAGACACGGCCTTGCACTTTCCCAGTCTTCAGGTCAGCTCCCTGAAACCAGAGGAAAAAAACACTGCACCTTACTTGTGTGCATTGCAATATACAAAGCATTCAGGCTCCATTTTCCATTGTTCTGAATACTATACAGACCCCACTTAAAAGACTTCTGTTTCGATGTATCTGAAGAAGT
>NW_015290963.1:0-306 GCF_001447785.1 Gekko japonicus | reverse complement strand
AAAGGAGTGAAAAGCAACTAGGAGAGAACTGATGTCCCTTCAATTCAGATGTGGCAGGAAAGGAGAAGAGTCAGTTTTCCAGTTATACCTTACCATGCATTGCATGCCTTTGGTTGGTCAGTAGCTGCGCCAGTGCCCAAAAAGCATCTTCTTCATTTAAATACATCAGGAGGATAGCAGCGATCTGACTCATTCCCTGGCAGTAGCTCACTTCCTAGAAGATCCAAACACATATTACACATAGTCAGCTCTATGACAGGCATTGCTGTGCACACAAACACTAGGTCAGGGGTGGCCAAACTGCGG
>NW_015290962.1:0-306 GCF_001447785.1 Gekko japonicus | reverse complement strand
GGAGGACAAAACTGGGTCCTTATTTGGGGGGAGAACATGGAGTATAATCTAAAATAAATGAAACATGCTTTCCTTATACTGTCCTTATATAGAGACATATTCCTCTAGGTGGATAATCATATCCATCCCTTCCCTCAGCCCCCCAAATCAGCAGCTGCATCTACCTTCTCTTAATGCCTCTGAATATGTATGCACAGTTCATTGTCCTCTGCACTACTGTATAGAGCCACACTTTCTAGATGAGGCTAGCAGGAATCCCAAGCACAAGATGAACACCAAGACATTTTGAGGGCTACAGGAGCACAA
>NW_015290961.1:0-306 GCF_001447785.1 Gekko japonicus | reverse complement strand
AAAAAAAAATCATCCTCCCCATCTTTTGTGAGCCTATTATGAACAGACAGTGCTTGGAATCCAAGGCTTTATTTATTTAGAAGCTGAGTAATCAAGATCAGGAGCAGTCATGTATCTCTTTAAAGAGAGAGATATGTTCCCAGAATAGCTTTTTCTTTAGGATTTATTAAAGCTGTATGCTCTGTCTGTACAGTGCTGGGATGCACAGTTCCTTTGTACTTCAGAACAACAACTGTGAAGAAGATCCCTCTTGTGGCAAGCTAGCCCGTGTCCATTGCATATTGGTGATTCCTAATGGGAGCCATA
>NW_015290960.1:0-306 GCF_001447785.1 Gekko japonicus | reverse complement strand
AATGGATTTCTCTTAAAAACGAAACAAAGTGCATTGCGTTGAATTGCTCTTGCAAAGGGTTCTCGCTCTCTTCACAATCCGAAAAGTCGCCATATAAATTAATAAAAGATTAAGATGCTAATAGAACGTTATTATTAGCTTTTCTTTTCAAAAAGGAAAACAATTTACATTCTATAGTATTCGTTATTATACAGAGGGGGAGGAAGAGAGAGGGAGACCTCTCCATGTTTTCAGTGCGGCGTCTAAACAATACTGGGAAAGTTAAGCTAAAAACAAATCTAATTCGCAGTTTTACTGGAAAAGTCA
>NW_015290959.1:0-306 GCF_001447785.1 Gekko japonicus | reverse complement strand
GGTGCCACTGGACTCAAACTTTGTACATGAGTATAGTTAAGGAACAGTTAGCATGATTTTATCCTGATAGGCAAAATAATGAACTCACAGCTCTGTGCCCCAGCAGATGGAGCTGATCATCTGATCATCTCCATGGAACTTGGCAATTGCTATATCTGAATATAACATTAAGAACAGTAGCAGTACCATGTTAGGAACAATCCCCTTGCTCATAAAGTTAATGCGATGATGAAAGCAGCTTTACAAATGAGTAGAACCAAGCCTGGTCTATTGAGAGTATTTATTAGTTGAAATTATCAAATTTAA
>NW_015290958.1:0-306 GCF_001447785.1 Gekko japonicus | reverse complement strand
TCGACATTTTCACTGAGTTCTCCCTTCATAGCCTCCTCCCTCAAGTTCTATTTCTTATTTATTGAGTTAGTTCATTTATTTCCCACCTTTCTTGGTCTTGCCAAAGGGATGGCACAAAAGTGTGAGGGAAATTTGAGGAAGTGGGTCGGAGCAGGGGTGTCAAACATATGTCCCAGGGGCCAGAACCAGCCCATCCAGCCCACAAGCAACTGGTGCAAGGGAGGAAGGCAGGAGGCTGCTCAGGGGATGCACGGACGCACACAGTGAGGTATGTGTAGTCGAAGCTGTCAAGAAATGAAAGGAAAT
>NW_015290957.1:0-306 GCF_001447785.1 Gekko japonicus | reverse complement strand
CTTATGTTCTAAAGCTACAACCCCTCCCCCATTCAATGCTTTTCAAAGTTTGCCCCCCAAAAATATGAGAGACAAAATCAATATCCAAGATCAGCTGGAGTCCTCTGCTAACAAACCTTCTATGCAAGGAAGCACAAAGAGGTATTTGTTGGGGGTTGCCCCCACCTGTGGAACCCACCCTTTGGAAACTCAAGCTCTGAGCATCTGTCACAAGTGCTCCGCCAATCAAAGCTTGCTCAGGGGCTGGTGAGAGTCACAGAACCGGGAAGGGCCACGGAGGCCATCTAGTCCAGTGGTGGCGAACCT
>NW_015290956.1:0-306 GCF_001447785.1 Gekko japonicus | reverse complement strand
ACCTCGGCGTCCGAGCCTTTGAGGGGGGGAGGAGCCGGGACGGGTGGGGGCGGTGCTGGAGAGCGGCAATAAAGAGCGGGGGTGAAGTAGCCGATGAGGAGGAAGGAGAGGACTGGCGGGCACTCTCAACTGGGACAGAGAGAGAGAGAGTGGCCAGGGCTTCATCGGCCCGACTGCCAGTATCACCAAAGCAAGAGAGGAAGGGGGTGACGGAACCCCCTTCTCCCTCTTCGCGCACCTGAGGCTACAGGGAAAACAACGGGGTTTGCTTGCCTCCCGCCGCCCTCTCCCGTCCCGACTCCTCCT
>NW_015290955.1:0-306 GCF_001447785.1 Gekko japonicus | reverse complement strand
AGAGAATCCACACGGGCGAGAAGCCTTACAAGTGCGCTGAGTGCGGGCAGAAATTCGGCTCCAGTTCCCTCCTTCAACGGCATGAAAAGATCCACACTGGAGAGAAACCGTATCAGTGCTCACAATGTGGGAAGGCCTTCCGTCACCGCTTAAGCTCACGGTGCATGAAAGAGCACACACAGGGGAGAGACCTTACAAATGCTCAGAGTGTGAAAGTAGTTTTAGTCGCACATCACACCTGCAGCAGCATCAAAGCATCCATACAGGGCAGAAGCCCTATGAGTGCTCAGAGTGTGGAAAGAGATT
>NW_015290954.1:0-306 GCF_001447785.1 Gekko japonicus | reverse complement strand
GCTCTAGTGAGAAATCGCCCAGAGAGTGTAAGGCTGAGTGTCTACCCATAATTCAGTGGTTTTGTTTTTGCTCCGACGTGGGCAACTCTGTGCCATTTCTGTCTTCTAGGCAGGCTTCAACGGTGGGAACAACACCAACTATTTTAGCATTCCTGGTTCCAGAACCGCAGAAATCGTCAACATTGAAGAAACGACCAACGTCAACCTGCCTGGCCGTTGGGTCTTCCGAATCGATGGGAGAGAAATTGACCCGGCGAGTGGATGCAGTGCCCGGGGTAAGCCACGTACAACATGCTTCTCCTTTGG
>NW_015290953.1:0-306 GCF_001447785.1 Gekko japonicus | reverse complement strand
TCCTGCCCAAAAATAGCCCTGGCTTTAAGAGATGCAAATTCTGTCTACTTTTCAAAGGATCTCAGAACTGACAAAGTTTGGGGCTCTCTGATGGAGTCCCTGGTGAGTTGCTACCAGTCAGAGTTGGCAATAGTGAGCTTGAGGGACCAATGGGCATGAAATGCTCTGAGCAGCCCGACACAGCTTCCAACTGCACCTGCTACTAAGGATGACCGTCAAACTCTTCATCCCTGCTGAAAAACCCCTCTTTTGATTTTTGTATTTCACATGTGAAAGTCAGAAGAAGAGGAGGAGGAGGAAGAGATT
>NW_015290952.1:0-306 GCF_001447785.1 Gekko japonicus | reverse complement strand
AAGGAATCCTAATAGAAGAATGAGGATATCGTTGCCTGGTTAGCTGATTACTTATATAAAGAGGAGGAGGAGGAGGAGGATCAAGGAGAGATCTTTGGCTGCAGATACATACATTTCTTGATCCTGTGGTTTCAAGACTTTGGCAAAACTCAGTGAAATGTTACACTTTGCTTGCTGTAAATTGCATGAGCGGGTTTTTGTAAAAACAGCAAAACAAACCTGTATGCTTTTGGCCTGTAATCTTTCAAACGGAGAATGCACCTCACTGATGGTTAGTTAAATCATGGAGATCCCAATTGTTTTTGT
>NW_015290951.1:0-306 GCF_001447785.1 Gekko japonicus | reverse complement strand
TTAGAGTCTGCTCTCCTAACCACTACACTGCGCTCCTAACCACTACACCATGCTCCTATCCACTACACCAACTAACATATCTAGGATAACGAACCTTAAATTGGGGAAATACCTTTATGGAATATCTTAATAGTCAAGTTTCTACTTTGTGGAGCAAAGCTCATATCATCACAGTAACTCAGAGACTGCTTGGAATTCCTGTCCAGAGTTCACTGGGGACTCTTTCATTGTCTCGAGTATGAGTTCAGTAATGAAATACCTGAATTACCATCTTTAGTTATTCTCTCTACAACACTGTTATACAGT
>NW_015290950.1:0-306 GCF_001447785.1 Gekko japonicus | reverse complement strand
CTCCACAGCTTAGACGGAGCATTGGTTTCCACCCTATGAACTTTCTTCAGTGGTCACAAATATATACACAAATTCATTCATACTAAAAATGAGTGTGGATATAATTAACCAAACCAGGTAATTGATTCTTGCAGATGTTATTCTGTGTAGCCAAATAGTGATATTATTAAGATCATGGTTCTTGTTCCAGTCCTCTGAAGCCCACGGCTCTGTCCACAGCATGCAAACACTGTTGAAAGACTTTGATTCCATCCAGCACAGAACAGGCAGCGTTGATGAAGGGAATATCTGTTTTTGGTCTCCCAC
>NW_015290949.1:0-306 GCF_001447785.1 Gekko japonicus | reverse complement strand
TGATGCACTTGTTTCTAAACAAATGTTCATTTCCTGTCTGGGGAAATCCTTTCTTCCTTTCCCACACTAATGAGAGGGAACTCAGCAGTCCTCAGGAAGGAGACATGGGTTGTGGATCCTATTTCTTAAAATCTCTGTTCCATTTCAATCTTTTTCTTTTAAATCACTATTTTAAATCTCAAGTGAATATTTTTAATCTGATCCTTATATCCTGATATCAGGGCTATGATAAATGTGATATGGGACATCACGAATAAAATAAGGGAACCAACGTTTATAGAATTGACACTTTTGGTTGCAATGGTG
>NW_015290948.1:0-306 GCF_001447785.1 Gekko japonicus | reverse complement strand
CAGCTTAGAGGGAACACTGCCCAGGGGATAAACCCAGCTGTGCACGGCACCTTTAGTTCTGAGGAGGGGTGGGAGATAAATATGGGGAATGATCAGTGCGGGTCTGCGTGGTGAGCAATAATGCCCGAGCCACTCCTTCTCTGGTAACCAGTAGCCCGTTTCTCCACATGAGTCAGCCAATTCCAAGAGGTGCGTATCAACTGTACAAAGCGCTTGACGAATGTTAGTCATAACAGAATCCTATTGATGGGGAAAGGGAGACGACTTGGGGGAAACTGAAATCAAAACTGGGGGGCTGACTGGGCT
>NW_015290947.1:0-306 GCF_001447785.1 Gekko japonicus | reverse complement strand
ACATATTTACTGATTGCTTACATGGCACAGGCTAACTTCAGCTGGCTTATTTGCTTTCCAAGTTGACTTCAGCCATCTGCGTATCGGATGTTCATGTAATGTTCATGTTTAAAGTGTTCTTTTCTCTATGGGCACATAATCTCTCTGCTCATGGTGATTCAATGCAAGAAAAAAAATAGGGCTTATGTTCTTTAAGATTAGGTGAGGGTTTTTAGCACTTGCCTCCAATTATGTCCAAGAGCGGCAGGGGGAAAAATACTGCAACTCCCAGCATTCCCTCAACCATACCAATATTAAATCTCCCTC
>NW_015290946.1:0-306 GCF_001447785.1 Gekko japonicus | reverse complement strand
CCAAATCTCCAATGGCCAGAGACATCCCTGGGGAAAAGCCACACCTGGCCTGCCCGCTTTCTAAAAAGACTTTGCAGGAGCCTAGAAAGGTGTCCACAGGAGCAGCACACTGGAAACCAGTTGGTTAGGCCAAGGAAAGGGTAAGTCTGATGAAACATTATGCGATGAGGAATGAATCTCAAGAGGCTCTGAGTTAACCTTTGCAAGCATCATGTCTAGCTCTGCCATCAGTAGTGATTCCGTCTCTACAGGCAGAACTTGCACACAGACTGCTGTGATTGGGAGACGATAAATCGGCACTTGACT
>NW_015290945.1:0-306 GCF_001447785.1 Gekko japonicus | reverse complement strand
TATTTTCTGCTTCTATTTATGTACCCTGCTAACACTGTTGGGGAGGCATTTCCACCCCAGTTGCACCTTTTTTTTTGGCAGAATACAAAGACGTGGCTCTACAACATTTATCTCTTCGGACACCGTCCCCAGCACATTAGGAAACAATGTCCCCGAAGTACAGCACAGTTTTCTTTCTGTAAACTACAACAAAATACACACAGGGCACAAAACAACCCAAGAAATGTACTGATTTTGCCACTGGGGTGCTTCGTTAGCCCAGCTCAGACACATACTGGGGTACAAATGTCCCCCATGAGGGTTTTT
>NW_015290944.1:0-306 GCF_001447785.1 Gekko japonicus | reverse complement strand
GAATAGCTGAGGCTAAGGGCTCCATGGTAAGTGCAAAAAGCAGTGGTGATAGGGGACACCCTTGCCTGGTGCCATGGTGTACAGGTATACTCTTAGAGGCTAGTCCATTGATCAGTAGTTTGGCAGTAGGTTTGGCATAGATGGCTGCAATCGCCCCGTGGAAGGTATTCCCAAAGTTCATGTGTTTTAGCAGGGAGTCCAAATACTTTACCTCGACTGTATCGAAGGCCTTTTCGATATCCAATGCTAGCAGTAGAGAGTTACAGTGTGGTTGAGTCTTGCCATGGTGAATGATGTTCAGCGTCC
>NW_015290943.1:0-306 GCF_001447785.1 Gekko japonicus | reverse complement strand
ATTATTTTAATATGATATTGGACAAATTCATGGAGTATGGGTCCATCATTGGCCTCTAGTAAAGGGAAATTAAGGGAATCTCCACATTCAGATGTGGTAAACTTCTGAATGCCAGTGCTAGGAGGAGATATCAGGGGGAGGTCTCAGCCTCTCTGCTGGCCCTCTAGGGCAACTGGTTTGGCTACTGTGGTAAGCAGGATAGTGGACTAGATGGCCCACTAGCCTGATCAAGCAGAGCCCTTCTTACATTATTATTTGTCTCAACAGTCTTCTGGAGTAAGTTAAAGACTTTTTTTGTTTGTTTCA
>NW_015290942.1:0-306 GCF_001447785.1 Gekko japonicus | reverse complement strand
CCAGTATTTTAAATGTATTTTATTTCCTGGGTTGGCTTAATTCCCCCTTCTCAGACATGCCTGATTTTCAATAATCTTCATAAGTCCTGAGATGCTCAGGTGAAAGGTGGCCATGTAAGTGTTTTACATAAGTAAATAAATATTAAGGTTACATATTACGGTAGTTTTCAGACATGCTATGTACCATCTCTCCTTTCTGTACAGTAGCAGCAGTTCAAAGTTTATTTTATTTTTTCCTACAAAATACCTTGAGTATTTTTGTAATGACATGCCATTCCACTATAAACCCAGATTTTTTCAGCAAAA
>NW_015290941.1:0-306 GCF_001447785.1 Gekko japonicus | reverse complement strand
AAATGCAATAAATAAATAAATATATAAATGATGCACAAAATAGGGATACACAAATATGCACTGGTTCTCCTCATGTTCTGTTTGCTGGTTGTGTACAGAGACCTGATTTTTCAAAGATCCATTTGATAGTTTGTTGACCGGTTTGTGTCAGGTTGTTTTTGGTAGGTTGTTTTAGTGTGCTCCTTATTAACCATGCATTGCAGCACAATTGGTTTCTCATGCATGCACATTTCTGATTGAGTTCTACTACTTTCTATCCTTGCTGCATAACTGCCCTGTTCAAAAGGCAATTATTTAAATAATCTA
>NW_015290940.1:0-306 GCF_001447785.1 Gekko japonicus | reverse complement strand
GACAAACTACCGCTGGAAACTAAAGTTTATAGGATGGTTAGCAGTAGCATGCAAAATGCCTAATTCTGGTGAACAGAAGCAGTTGAAGTCATCTGCCTTGCCAGGAGCCGAAGGCAGCAAACTTAAGAACTCACAAAACTGCAGTTAAGACCTAAATCACCCATGCATTGCAAAGCACAGGATGATTGAGATGCAATTGTAAACCAACCTTGCAAAGCCATTGATCAATTCAGAAACCTGACATATTTATTCATTCATGTATCTATTTGTTTGTTTGTTTTTTTAAATAGCATTTTTATTGAGTTT
>NW_015290939.1:0-306 GCF_001447785.1 Gekko japonicus | reverse complement strand
GGTTTTTTTACCCTCACTGAGCACTAGACGGGCCCGGAAAAGACCGAACGGAGTGAGGAGGAAAAACTGCAAACAGCGAGGACAACACACTCTTCTAAGCTAAGTGTCCATGAACTGGCTAGAGGGGGAAATATAGTTGAATAAAAAAGGTGAAGGGTGCTTGCAGGAGGAAAAGGAAAATAGCGTTGGCAGCGATTAAAAGCCAGATAGAGTGAATAAAAGGGCTGGAATATATTAGAGCTATTGAATTTAAACTAATAATAGAATGCTTTTCAAATAAATAACGTGAGAAGAAAATATAAAATA
>NW_015290938.1:0-306 GCF_001447785.1 Gekko japonicus | reverse complement strand
TTTTCAAGGACTGATGAGTGAGTAGGGGCAAAGGTGTTTTCTCATTCCTTTGCACATTCCCAATTGTTCTCTGCATCTTCTGTAAATTGTGTTGTGAGCAAACAGATCCTAGTGTAGCAGAGAAGCATCTCTTTGTACGCTTCTCAC
Source organism: Gekko japonicus (assembly GCF_001447785.1). Lineage (NCBI taxonomy): Eukaryota > Metazoa > Chordata > Lepidosauria > Squamata > Gekkonidae > Gekko > Gekko japonicus. The sequence continues at coordinate 159 of NW_015290938.1, read as the reverse complement.
AAGATAATCAGAGCTGCTCAAAGGCATTATTGGCTTCCAGGGGAAGATTCCCTCTGGGCCTCCCATTAGTTTCAGGAACAGGTTATGTCGCGACGAATAACCCTGTTCCTCTGCACTGGAGATGAGGAGAAAGGCTGTATATAGGGGTTTATAAAATTA
>NW_015290937.1:0-306 GCF_001447785.1 Gekko japonicus | reverse complement strand
CAACATCAGAGCAGGGAGTCTAGCATGCAAGGTCTGATGGTCAGCAGGCATGGTTAGTGCCAGCATGCCCCCTTTCTGGTAGGGAAGTCATTCTTGCTGAGGTGTGTGATGATGGTCTCCAGTGGGTCCCAGTGGAATATTCAGTCTGATAAGGTAGGGATAAGGGCAGGCCAGTGCATCTCTCAGTGATACATCAAGGTGATGTGCCATCTGTCACTGAGAATCCAGGTCACTGTCCTAGCCAGACAAAGCCACATAAGAACCAGTCCAGATGCAATGCTGTGTTCTCCAATCCAAAATGATTTT
>NW_015290936.1:0-306 GCF_001447785.1 Gekko japonicus | reverse complement strand
CCTCCCCACAGTTCCAGTTTTGTTCCCCACTTTGCCAAAATGGGATATGCTCACCTGATCATTTGGAACAAAGATCCAGTCTATTTCAGTGTGTGTGTATATATCCATTTCAGTTGCTAGTTTTTCCTGTCATAGTCAGTGATAATTCACTGCATCACTGATGGCTCTGGGGGGAAAACTCAGAAATTCAATATTGTCCCTGACATGTATGTGAGAGAATTTTCCTGTTTGTGCTAAAAATATCTGCCTCTGTGGGGTGTGAGAGTTGCGTTGAACTCCATCTAGGCCAGTGATGGCGAACCTTTT
>NW_015290935.1:0-306 GCF_001447785.1 Gekko japonicus | reverse complement strand
AGGAGCAGGAGGCTGTCTGTGCAAAAGTGCCCACCACGACATGGGTGCAAGATACTCTGGAGGAGTGGTTTCTAAATTCATCCATGCTAACATGAGTTTAGGTGCAGTTTGTACTGGCATTAGGATTTGTTTATTCTGGAACTGTTTCCAACTCTATCAGTGTGTGTTTGCATTCTCTCTTGCTAGACTGGATAGACCATTGGTCTGATACAGCAGAGCTCTTATGTTCTTATAAACAGCTAAGGAGGACATGAACTTATCTATCTACTGGCCATGATGACTAAGGGGAATCTCCACATTCAGAGG
>NW_015290934.1:0-306 GCF_001447785.1 Gekko japonicus | reverse complement strand
CAGAAAGAGCCAGAAATATGGGGTACAAGCCAACTGCAGCGTCCCCTTTGGCAACTGCTGAGTGAGGGGAGTTAACCCTTCTCTTGGATCCCTCTTGCCCAGTCTCAGATAGCAGGAGAAAAGCCATAGGGGCTCAGCAAGTCTGAAGCCTTCCTCCAGCAGAAGAGGCACAAGTTGGAGAATGGCTTCAGATTTCACAGGACAGCATGGCAGGATGCAGGTCAGTTTCCTTGGTGATTTTGCTGCTCTGGTTGTTCTATGAGTTACTGCGCTGTAGTTACACTTTGTCACAACTAATGCACACCA
>NW_015290933.1:0-306 GCF_001447785.1 Gekko japonicus | reverse complement strand
GTAAACTGTTAATACACTATCTCCTCCTTGTACCCCCGTTTCTTTAAGCACATCTTGTGAAGTGTACGCTTTCTTCGAGTCCTCGATCGTGTGCTCCTTTGAGAGCATCTACTGTGAGATCAATGGGGCAATCTAGTGTTGCCGATCACTTTCACCTGGAGTGCAAATTACAACTTGGGTGAAACATCTCGGAAAGATTGTGTGCCTGTTAGTCCCATGGAGTCGCTTCTAGTTTATGGAGACCCTCTGAATTAGTCTGGATAACCCAGACTAGCCCGATCTTCTCAGATCTCAAAAGCTAAGCAG
>NW_015290932.1:0-306 GCF_001447785.1 Gekko japonicus | reverse complement strand
CTCAGCTTAGAGGGAACACTGCTGGGCATATGCTCAACTATCCATACTTTATAGGAGGCCACCATTGTGAAAAAGGGAGAATAAATGAAGTAAATAGAGGAATAATAAGTGTCAATGCACTGGTCTACTTCACAGGAGGTACCCTGTGATTTCGAAGAGAATCCCAGGAAAAGGCTTAAAACCTCTGACATGGGCTGCTTGAAATTATTTCACATCATCTCCCCAGCACTGCTTATAAATCTAGACAGGTGATTAAGATAAACTGTGGTCTTCCTCGCAGAAGCTGGCCCCACTGCTGGACCTCCT
>NW_015290931.1:0-306 GCF_001447785.1 Gekko japonicus | reverse complement strand
ATGGATGGAGTCCATCAAGGAAACCTTCAGTTTGCAAGACCTGGAGCAAGGCTGTCACGGATAGGATGGTTTGGAAACACTGACTCACGGGGTTGCCATAAGTCAGAAACAACCTGACGGCACATAACACACACAGCAGCCGTTTACATCTTTGGGGGATTTCCCACCCGTCAGCCTCTGGCTGGTTTCCTGAAAGGTGTTTTCCTACCCATCCACCTCTGGCTCTTTGCTTGAAAGACTCCTTTAGAAGAAGCTAAGGGGCACCGGGTGGTTATTTCTTTGCAGGGCCTGTTCAAGGTATTTGGT
>NW_015290930.1:0-306 GCF_001447785.1 Gekko japonicus | reverse complement strand
AACTGATGTTACCCACTCTGAGCCAGTCTCCAGGAGAGCAGGTTATAAATTCGTTTTTATTGCTGTTATCTATTGGTATTTTCCCCTGATGGAAGGAATTCCTGTTAGTGGCATGGACCTTTTTTGGCACCTGTGTCCCACTGCTCCCAATGTTGCTGCTGGGGGAACGGGGGCCCCTAAAGAACAGCATGAGGGAGGAATGAGAGCTCTGCTAGAAGGGTGAGAGCGGCAAAAATCACCCCTCTTTTCCACTGGCGGAAATCTGCTACTAGATCCAACCCAGCTGATGAAATAGTAACATGAGGC
>NW_015290929.1:0-306 GCF_001447785.1 Gekko japonicus | reverse complement strand
AGAACTTTAGTTTTCGGCTCCTGCTATAGATTCAACACCGTTCACAGGGTGGGTTCGCTCCCACCCCTTCCCCATTCTGAACAGCCCAAAATCCAACCAATTCTGGATATTCTATATCTGCTTTGAAGAAACCTCAGGCCAAGTCCGACTTCCCTGGTAACAACCGACAGCTTCGCCATTTGACGCATCAGCAGGCCAGTTTGGGGGATCTCTTCCTTGTGACGCCGGGATTCGAAGCCTCATCCGCTCGTGCTCATCCTTGAACTAGCGTTGTCTGTGTCATGGCTGCTGCTGAATCCGAGCACT
>NW_015290928.1:0-306 GCF_001447785.1 Gekko japonicus | reverse complement strand
GTAAGGATAATATTGCATGTGCTTTGCTTATAGTGCTTAAATTTAAGGTGGAAAAAAACCACAGAGGGCTGAGAAAGGCGCTAGTTTCTTCCACCCAAATGACTGTGTGAATTTGCTGTGGATTTCTCTATTTCTGTCTTCCGTGGAGGTCACTGGAGGGCCTCAATTGCACTGAAAACTCTGCAGCATCACTTGTGTTTAAAAATGGAATAGTCCAGGGGGGAAAAAACTCTGGAACTTGATGGGGGGGAAATCATCTCCCAAGATATTCTGGAAGACATGAAGCTGCATTAAACTGAATCAGCC
>NW_015290927.1:0-306 GCF_001447785.1 Gekko japonicus | reverse complement strand
AAATCCAATCTCTTCTTCTAGTTATTATGCTACCACAACTACTATCCGGGCCTTTGTCTTAATGATTTCTAATGCTTAAACCAACAGCAGGTAATAATAGGCAGGCAGGCTGCAATCTCCCTTCACGTAGGAGCAGCAGCCAGGTATGCATAGGTGTGGCCCCTGTCAAATACAGGGGTACCAACCTGACATTTGCAGTCGCTTCAGTCAGACATGTGTATTTATTTAAGCATTTATGCTCGACATTTCTCCCCAGCATGGTTCCAAGTGACTTGCGACATTGTTTTCCTCTTCTCCATTTTATCC
>NW_015290926.1:0-306 GCF_001447785.1 Gekko japonicus | reverse complement strand
CATATGGGGAAAGGCGGTCCCTTAGGTCCGGGGAGCTCACCATACCTACCTGTGAGGATAACAAGCTTCATATATCTGGATTCCTGTTGAACACATTTTTACCCAATAATAGGGGGAAAATGCCCTATTTATTTATCCATATGCATCAGAACATGCATTTTCCTGGTTTATGGCGGTCAACATCACCCATCGACATCAAAGGTTACTGCCTTTTTTGCTAGACTGGCTACCGCATACACAACCTTCTCTACCAATGTATCCATCTGTCTCTTATGTAATTGTGGATATAAGGGTGGATCTGTCTCC
>NW_015290925.1:0-306 GCF_001447785.1 Gekko japonicus | reverse complement strand
CCATGGCCATTTTTGCTTTCATGGGACACCAACAGGTATCACCTCACACACTATGATCAAAGGGTCTGCTCTCAAACACACACATAAGGTTCCCCAGTGACAAATAATGTCCAGTAAGGAAGCTTGGCTGCTGTTTGCATAACCTCTGAGAAGGCTATTGTGTTTCCCATTGTTTCATTCAGGGATGAATCCACAGTAGACCGGAGATGGCAGTATACACATAGCAGACTAAATCCCGATGTGCTGATCCCATTCTGTGCTCACTTACTCTTCTGATAATGCCATGATGATTGTTTGCTTCCAAAT
>NW_015290924.1:0-306 GCF_001447785.1 Gekko japonicus | reverse complement strand
CAAGACCACCATGCATGAAAGAAAGTACCTCTATTACCGCAGCCCTTCCAGCAGTGAGGAGGTGAAGAAGGTAAAGAATGTGACAACTGAATAGGGGTCATATACCATCTAGCTACCAACTTATATGATGGTAGTTGTGTATTTAAACATGGAGAGGTATATGTTGAAGAGCTCCAAATTTGAGCCCATTGCTCTTCATCTAAAACTTGTGCTAGATCTAGGTGCCAGGCCCTTTGATAGTTTAGTAGACTGGGCTTCTTAAGGTTAAGCAAAAGCGAATATATTTTAGAGATCAAACCCTTTATT
>NW_015290923.1:0-306 GCF_001447785.1 Gekko japonicus | reverse complement strand
TTTTTTTTTAACAAAAAAAATAGATAGTTCAAAATGTAACAGTTATTGGCCCAGGGCACAGATACCAAAAGGTAAGGGGTAGGTTTGCACTAGATTTAAATTTCTGGAGAAGTTATCTTCCTGAACAGGATTACAAGGGGATTGGCAAAGCTCAACAGAAACAGGCACTAGAAAGGCATTTGTATGTAAACCTTTGCAGAATTAATCCCGCCTAAGCCTATTGAAATTGATGGGTTTAAACTGGAGTAATTTAATAGGGTTGCACTGTTAGTTTGAAGGCCCCATAATTTGTTTCAGTGCCAGGCT
>NW_015290922.1:0-306 GCF_001447785.1 Gekko japonicus | reverse complement strand
TTTTTTTTTTTACAACAGACTGTGTTTGCTTGGCCCTGATGCTCATTCAGAGCAACTGCCTGGAAAGTTTTTGCATCCCCAGCACCACAGTGTGAGGTTTCATAGCCCTGTCCCCTCCGTCATATTCTTCTCTGGGACATGAGGTAATTGGGAACTCCCCCTCCCCACTTCCAGGTAGGTGCTCATTTCCCAGAGGACAGTTCTGTTCTTGGTGTAGAGAAGCTTCTCTATGCAGCTGAGGAAATAGGACAAGGAATGGGCAACAAACAGTGGGCTTTTTGCAAGGCAGGTGCAAGGATGATGATG
>NW_015290921.1:0-306 GCF_001447785.1 Gekko japonicus | reverse complement strand
CTGACTCCCTGGCTCTACCGTGACACCAGAAGCCTGCACATGCAATTTATCTGCCTTAGAACTAATGTAGACTCCTTGTTCTGAAAGATTTTAATGTGTTTTAAATGAATATCCAAAGACGGGATACGCAGATGACTGCAGCAGCTCCTTCCTTAATTAGAAAACTCACGAGGTGCGGAATTCTTTTCTCAGATCACAGAAGTAGCAGTAGCACACATCTTCTTGTGTATCACCACTGCAGGCATTACATCCCTCATCCCTGTAAACTATTTGTGTGAGCAGTCTGCAGTGCCATTCCAAATACAG
>NW_015290920.1:0-306 GCF_001447785.1 Gekko japonicus | reverse complement strand
AAAAAAGAAATCTCTAGAATACCAAATGAATTTCAACAAAACTTCAGTGGACAAAACTAACACATCCTAGGCAGGTCATGGCATTGGTTAATGCAGACTCCAAGGTGAGCCTTCAGCCCCTTTGACTGACAACTCAAGCCATGCCTGGGATAAATACCTGCAAACAGAGGAGAAAACAAATTTGGTCCAGATGTTATTCAGCAACTGTTAGCAAGCTTGCAGGATCTTCCCAACATTCTCAAAATATAATGACTACTATTACTGGGCCTGCCTAATAACATCAGCTATACTCTCTCGAGCTCATTT
>NW_015290919.1:0-306 GCF_001447785.1 Gekko japonicus | reverse complement strand
TTAAAAGCAAGTTTAAGTAAAATGTTTGTTGTCTGTACATGGTCTACAAAGCCAGGTCTCAGAGGATAGTTGCTTCTATAGGGCCACTGTTCAAAAGGTGTTGACCCAAATTCTAATCAATCTTCTTTTCAGATCTTCTTGTAGAAACAGGAAAAGACCGGCATCTCCTAAAACTTGAATTTCCAGTATTCAGTTGAAAACCATGATTGGCTGTTATTATCTATGAGTGTAAAGTGGTATCTCTTGGTGAAATCCTTGGTATTAGATAAGACAGTGAAAGCCAGTTCAAAACCTGGAAGTGATGTC
>NW_015290918.1:0-306 GCF_001447785.1 Gekko japonicus | reverse complement strand
CCCTACGATGAGACAATCCAAAATGAAAAGAGATACAGTGCTGGAAGCGAGGACCCCCCCAGATCGGAAAGCACTTGATTCGCTGGTGGGGGAAAGCAAAGGACAAGTACAAACAGCACTGATCTTAATGATGCAATCAGATTAAAGCCAAAAGGAAGCTAGGTCGTGGATGTACACAATGCAAAATGAAAGCCCAAAGCTGGACAGCATGTATAAGAGGAACATAGAGGAAAGGGGGAAATAGAATATTTAAACATTGTAAAATGTGAGTGAACTAAAGTGGATTGAGATCAAGATGGGAGCTCA
>NW_015290917.1:0-306 GCF_001447785.1 Gekko japonicus | reverse complement strand
AAAAAATCTGGAATCCATTTCTGCAATACAGGGATAAAACATCTGGCTCCTGATATACAATATTTACTCGACTGCAAGATTAGGATCACCCCATGTGTGCCATCAAGAAAGGGAAGGGAAGGGAAGGGAGGTGAAAAAAGAGGGAGTCATTTTATATTCATGTACATGTTACAGTTATGTCCAATAATATTTGTGTGTGTGTGTTTACAGCATTTGGAAGAGCATTTTACATTCAGTCTCATCTCCCTTTTGAGTAGATATGGTACCTGTGTACCAGATTCATTCCTGTTCATCTTGTACCTATTG
>NW_015290916.1:0-306 GCF_001447785.1 Gekko japonicus | reverse complement strand
CTTCCCCTTGCAGAAGCCATACTGATTTTTACTCAGCAGGCTTTGCTCCTCAGTCTGCTTAATCCTCCTTTAATAACAGTTTCCACTAATTTGCCTGAAACAGATGTTAGGCTAGCTACCCTGTAATTCTCTGGATTCCCTCTGGACCACTTTTTTCTTTTAATCAGCCTGACGATTGCCACTTTGCAATCCTCTGGCAGCGAGGCAGATTTTAGTGATAAGTTACGCATACTGGTTAGCAGAGTAACAATTTCCCCGTTGAGCTTAGGAACCCTCTCGTGTACGCCATCCGGACCTGGAAATTTA
>NW_015290915.1:0-306 GCF_001447785.1 Gekko japonicus | reverse complement strand
TAAGCTCCTAGATGCTGCTGTCTTAGTTCTGGATGCTGTCTGGAGGCCATGGTCAAGTAGCTAAGGGAGTGAAACTGAATCCAAACAACGCTGGGATGATGCTGGTCAGAACAGCAGATGCTATGCGAGAGATTGCTTTGCCAACCTTGGGTGGTGTACCTTTGAGGTTAGTGGACTCCGTTAAAAACCTAGAATTATTCTAGGCCCGGCTAAGTGATTAGAGGAGCAAGTTGATATTGTTGATAGTATTGTTTTTAGTTTCCTCTAGCCCAGAAGGCACATCCTCTCATGGCTCCAGATGATTTG
>NW_015290914.1:0-306 GCF_001447785.1 Gekko japonicus | reverse complement strand
AAAAAAATAGGTCCCCAGTTTGTATAGAGGGTAGACAGTTTTAGCGGCTCCCCTTCGCATATTTACCTCCACCCACAGAGTCAGGAATTTCAGTAGTTTGGTCTATGTTTCAGAGAGGGGTGTTTTGTTTTGTTTTGCATGCTGCTTTCAAACAGTAAGTGGGAGAAGAAAGCCTCACGGAGGAGTTCATAATACAAGTGTAACTCAAGTCTTCAGGTGCTTTCAATGGATCGTAAAAGGTACGTTAGTTACTGGAGGAACGGTGGCTAGCCTGTTGAGTCCCACCTCCCACCCCTGATCTGCTAC
>NW_015290913.1:0-306 GCF_001447785.1 Gekko japonicus | reverse complement strand
GTGTGTGTGCAGGCGGGGGGGGGGGGGTGGGAAGGCCGTGGGCGCCCTCCTTCCCCTCAGCAATGCAACCTGGCAGCCCTTGAGGGTCTGCCACAGCCAGTGCTGCCAGGGGAGGTAGGTGTGTGTGCGCATGTAGGGTGTGTGGGGAGGCTGTTGGTGCCCTCCTTCCCCTTGGCAACACGGCCCAGCAGCCCTCGAGGGTGTGCCGCGGCCGGCGATGCCAGGGGAGGTGAGCGGGGGGGAGCCCAAGGGCGCCCTCCTTCCCCTTGGCAACGCAGTCTGGCAGCAGTGTGTGTGTGTGTGTGT
>NW_015290912.1:0-306 GCF_001447785.1 Gekko japonicus | reverse complement strand
CTTTGGTGAGATTAAGCAGGAAAGCTGGCTGCATCCAGTCCATTTATTATACCAAAAATCAACACTGGGGTAAAAAGGACTAGCCAAGCCATACATGAAACAGCATGTGGGATTATACAAAAATCTGTTATTCCTTTATAGGAACAATCCAAACAGCTCTACTCAGAAGGAAGTCCTATTTTGTACCATCCACTTACTTCCAGGAAAGTGTCTGTAAGCCTGAAGCCTATGACAGTGCTTCCTTCAGCCTTGTATTTTTGAGGATTTCTGGTTTCACTTTACAATTGTAGTTAACATTATCGTCTA
>NW_015290911.1:0-306 GCF_001447785.1 Gekko japonicus | reverse complement strand
TGTTTTGTGGTTACTGACAGCTTAATGGAGACCCTTTGAGCTTGCTTGCCCATGATCCAGTAAAGGTTCTTAAAACTCACGTTCTGCTCCCCCGAATTGGCAAGTGTGTCAGTCTTCAGAGCTAGCCAGGCTGTGGAAGGGGGGGAAGAGCTCACCCCAACACCAAGCTTAAATTCTGTCAAATTGGTTGTGGTTCTAGGCAAGTGATCCAAACCCAGGTTAGAGAGTCCATATGTGAGAGGCAGAGTGGTGTGGTGGTTAAGAGCAGCTGAGATTAGAGAACCAGATTCAGTTCCCCACTCCTCC
>NW_015290910.1:0-306 GCF_001447785.1 Gekko japonicus | reverse complement strand
GGGGGGGGGTCAACTCACAGACCTTCAAGACAGGCGGAAGGGCGGGGAGGAGGAGCGCAGGAGCCCAATTTACAGCCGCCGGCCGGACTTGGGAAATCTGAAATGCTACGGAGAGTCCGGACAGTCACCGGCAAGCCGGGCTGCACAGACAACGAGGTTGCGATCCTACCACGTGCTTACCCGGGGAGTAAGTCTCGCCGTCCACAAGGTGGGCAGGAAGAGGCTGGAGGGCTCCGGTCAGTCCCCGTTTCCAGGCCCTCGAGTGAAGCCGTCTCGGCAGGACAAGGAGGAGGAGGGGGCCAGCAG
>NW_015290909.1:0-306 GCF_001447785.1 Gekko japonicus | reverse complement strand
GCTCCATCAAAGCTATTATATAATCAGGGGTGAATTAAATCAGCCCTCCCCTCCGTAAATCACGCCCTGCGACGTAAAACAGATTGCCAAAGGCGTCTGATGCCTCGTTCGTCTTCTGCGGCTCATCCAGATGGGCGAGATAGAGCAGTTTGCAAGATTGGCCATCAGGTTATGTTAGAGCGGTGGAGGGAAACCCGGAAGGCACATCCCAAAGAGCTGATCCCGGCTCAAACATTTTGAATTACTAAGTCGGGCATTCCCATGAGCACACCAAATCGCCTTCTACTGAATCAGGCCCCTGGTCCA
>NW_015290908.1:0-306 GCF_001447785.1 Gekko japonicus | reverse complement strand
TTTATCCTTTACCTAATTACATAATATTACCAAACAGGAGCATCTTCCCCCCCCATTTCAACAGACTTTGCTGTAGGGGCGTGTGGGGTGGTGGTGGTTGTTTTGTCTCTTTGTGTGTGCCTGCTTCTCACCTGACAATAGCCGTGGTGGTTTTCCCTGGTAATACAGATGTTTCCACCAGCTTTGACAAGAGTTCAAAGAACAAAATTCCTCGGGCATCAACAGTTTCCATGCTGCCTTCCTTAGGGGCTGAGAGAAAGAACAGAGGCAGAGTCAATAGTATAGGCTCAGGGGATAAGGTCCCCC
>NW_015290907.1:0-306 GCF_001447785.1 Gekko japonicus | reverse complement strand
AAATCCTGTTTGGTCAGGGTGTATATAATTGGTAATAAACTGATTCAAACGAGCTGCCATAAGGGATGATAAAATTTTCAAATCATGATTAAGAATAGAAATGGGTCTGTAGGATGAGGGCAGAGATTTATCCTTACCCGATTTTGGTATAACAACAATGCATGCTTCATTCCAGGTCTTGGGCATAAAGCCCGTTTGGCGAACTTCGTTAAGCGTATCCACCAGATGTTCTATAATGTCTGGGGAAAACGCTTTATAAAATTCAATTGGTATGCCATCCCTCCCTGGGGCTTTGTTGTTTTTGAT
>NW_015290906.1:0-306 GCF_001447785.1 Gekko japonicus | reverse complement strand
CAGACGTGCCCCTTGCTGACCTGTGATTGGCCAAGCATCTGCAAAATGTGGGTCCTTGCCTAGGGAAACTCTGCCAAAACCTCAGGAATCACACAGTCAAGTCAGGTGCCTGACTATTCCTTCGTTAGGCTGATAGCCCCGAATGATGTTTCATCAGTGCGAGCCAATCATTGGTTTCCCTTATAGGTGAGAGAACTGGGCTCTTCTGCATTCTCATTTCAGTCACCCGTGTGTTCCTATCACCTCAGGGTTTTCTTTCCCTTCTTCAGCATGCGTGTTGCTCCCTCTAGTGGTCAATTCAATGTT
>NW_015290905.1:0-306 GCF_001447785.1 Gekko japonicus | reverse complement strand
CCAAATTGAGTTCCCTTGCTTGTTCCTATTCACCTTCAGAGTCACAATGAAGGATAGATATCTGATTGACCTGTTGCCAAGCACACCACCAGCACATATTAAACTGAAACCAGAGAACACTAATCTTATATATAAATGGGCTTTTAGATTTTACTAATGTTTAATTTATTCTGTCATGGATTTTAATTAATTAGTTGTTTTATTGTTATTGTCACTGAAATAAGTTATGGGAAAGCGCATTGTGATTAGAAGTGGAATGTCCGTCTTCTGGGTAGCTCTGTTTGACTGTTGAAAGGGTGATGACTG
>NW_015290904.1:0-306 GCF_001447785.1 Gekko japonicus | reverse complement strand
GACCACATTCATCCCGAATTGCTTCCTAGCAACTCTGGATATTGACATCTTCCCTGACCTTGGAGGCCGGCCCTCCCCATTGGGGCTTCCCCTCCATTCCAGTTCCCCTGGAAGTCTGCCATAGAGACGGGGTGTGTTCTGGGTTCATGCAAACTGTTTACCCTCTCCCTTCCTATAAATAGTGCGAGGAAGCCGGACTGCCCTGCATCTGCGACTCCAGCCTCCAGAGCAACACTCCTCCAGATCAGCCTTCCAGGAAAGAGACCAGCGGACAGGTGAGCTTTTGGATCTCCACACCTTTTCCCT
>NW_015290903.1:0-306 GCF_001447785.1 Gekko japonicus | reverse complement strand
AATCCAGCTTTTCTACCCAGAGGAGCATGAGGCTGGTCAGGGAGGGAACTTAGTTTATGCTTGGAATGACACCTTGGAACAAAAACACAAAAAAACTCTTATAGCCTTTCCCAGCTTCAAAGCTGATCTCAGGTGTTACCAGGGGTCCCCCTATGTTTACTACAGTTTCTTGTTATTTAAATATGTGCACTGCAGGACTGAGCCTTAAGAAAGTGAATAGCAGCACCCCAGAAAGACTTAAAGGAAAGGGCAAATTATGAATTAAGATATCCATGCTGCTTTCTTTTCCTACTTAGCCTTAAAGTC
>NW_015290902.1:0-306 GCF_001447785.1 Gekko japonicus | reverse complement strand
GTATTTCCTTTTGTCCGTCCTGACCCTACCGCCCCCATCAGCTTCATTGGATGCCCACGACTTCTAGTATTTTGGGAGAGGGTGAAACATTTCTGTTTGCCTACTCCCTCCACTCCATGCATCATTTTACAAACCTCTATTATATTCCCCCCCCCCAAGTCGTCTCTTCTCTGAACTGAAAACTCACAGACTCTTCGGCCTTTCCTCCAAGGGAAGGGGCTCCCCAACCCCCTCATCACCTTGGTCACCCTCCTCTGTAGTTTTTCCAGCTCCGCACAGTCCTTTTTTGAGATACGGTGACCAGAA
>NW_015290901.1:0-306 GCF_001447785.1 Gekko japonicus | reverse complement strand
GTTTGGCAACAGCAGTAGCATTAAGGAGGCACTCCTGGCCTTCTGCCTTATGAAACAAAGTCTACAGTAAAGGATTTGCCTTTTGAAGGAAAAGAGTTCAATTCTAAAATAGATGGTGCAGTGGACAGCATATACAAAAGCAGGTCTGCTAAAAACTCTTGGTGTTACTCCATCTCATTCTTACTGTAGACCCGAGTCTTATTGCTGGCCTCATTTCCCACAGTATAAGGGGCAGCATTTTCACCACTATCCACTACCTTTGGATTACAAACAAAGAAAACGTGGCTGCACTTACCTGTAACTGGT
>NW_015290900.1:0-306 GCF_001447785.1 Gekko japonicus | reverse complement strand
AATCTCTGCACAGGTAAAAATGAGTGATTCAGCTCATTAAAGAGAATTCTGTCGCGTACCCTTTCCATCAATATGATCTTTATTTCAAACATCTGTCACTTGTTGAAATACTGGCGAACATTTCAAATCTTCCGTAACCTCTTCCGAAGTGGTACGGCCCGGAATCCTCTCACCTGAGTCATCTTCTCTCCACCTCTAACTGCCACACCAGTCTGCATGGCAGGTGAGAGTGTCACCCTCAGATCTGGGAGTCTCAGGTTCGAATCCCCCCTTTGCCCCATGGAAGCCTGCTGGGTGACTTTGGGC
>NW_015290899.1:0-306 GCF_001447785.1 Gekko japonicus | reverse complement strand
CCCCTCTCCTGCCTGGAAGAGTTACTGACTTGGCCCAAACTCTCAGGGGAGGAGCGGCACACAATCGTGATGCGAGCGGAAGACTGCATTTCCCCAGACTGGAAGAAATGCTTATGTTTCTGCTAATTCTGCGTTATTTGTCCTGCAATACGAAGCACACCAGTGCTTACTTTGGAACAGCAAGATGGATGTGTTAAGTGAGAATCTGTGTCCTTTCTTTAAAGAAGAGGCAGCAGCAGAATCAGAACTGGAGGCTTTCCTCAGACTGGGTGACGCTCTGAAGGAATCAAACCTTTAGAACACAAG
>NW_015290898.1:0-306 GCF_001447785.1 Gekko japonicus | reverse complement strand
AAGATACATCACACTGTTTACACTATTGTGCTAAATTCAGTGCACCTGAACTGAAAGTTCACCAGCTGTGAAAATTATAACACTGTAAGCTATTCCATAAAAAGCATCTTAGCTATGTTTAGGGCTATGTAAGTAGTCCATTAAAAATCATCACTCCAACAAATCATCTTACCCTACTCCGATGAGAGCATTCAGATGTCGAGAGATTCGTGGAAACTGAAACAAAATATGACTTTAGAAGTTCACAGCAAAACTCAAAATACATTATTAATCAAGTTCTGCTATGTTAAAAGCTAATTTCAGCCA
>NW_015290897.1:0-306 GCF_001447785.1 Gekko japonicus | reverse complement strand
TCAGCATAGGCAGGTCCATACAGAGCATTTCATAGTAGTCCAACCTGGATGTAATTAGAGCATGGCTGTGGCCAAATCTTGCTTCTCAATATAGGGCTGCAGGTAGCAAACCAACTGAATCTGGCTAATGGTGCTATGAACTACAGAAGAGATGTAAAATGAGAGAACAAGTTGTTGCCCCTCTTTTCCAATACGGCGCCCTTACCGTTGCTAGTATTGTCCTATTTGGAACTGAACTGCCTGTGTGTTTATGCTGTATATTCAAATGTGCGGCTACAAGGTCTAGTACAGTGGTGGCGAACCTAT
>NW_015290896.1:0-306 GCF_001447785.1 Gekko japonicus | reverse complement strand
GTGCTTAGAAGTGGGTGAAGTGTGGGTGGTAGGACATAACCGATTCAGCCAAGGTCTTGATTCAATCGCATGGGGGTTTCCAGTGGAGCGATCTGCATTGCCAGATGTCTTTCTGTCATGAATCTGTTCATTCTGTGGATCTCCTGGATGTGACCCTCCTTCAGTGATGAATCATCTGACACAGATGTTTTTCTCTTCCAGACAATTTATGAAAACAGAATATACAGCCTTAAAATAGAATGTGGGCCTAAATATCCCGAAGCACCTCCATTTGTAAGATTTGTAACGAAAATTAATATGAATGGA
>NW_015290895.1:0-306 GCF_001447785.1 Gekko japonicus | reverse complement strand
GCTGCCGACGAGGGTTTCGTTCAGTTGAATACCAATTCATTCTGCAGAATGGGTTCAGTGCTCGGTAAATGCTAGCAACTTAGGGACCAACCAGATTTCCAGGGTACGAGCTTTCGAGTCAACATTCCCTTTGTCAGACCTGATGAAGGAAGCTTTTGACTTGCAAAGCTGTTAGCCCAAACCCCCTGTTGGTCCCTAAGGTAATACTGGACTCCTATCTAGCTATTCTACTGAAGAACAACACGGCTACGCTCTGAAACCAGTCTTTAAGCAGTTTGTCCACTACCCAAAGGAGCCTCAGAGCGG
>NW_015290894.1:0-306 GCF_001447785.1 Gekko japonicus | reverse complement strand
AGGTCAGTTGCAACTTCATGGCACTGACATACATGCATATGCTGTCACTGTGAGCCTTTCATTCCACTTACATTCATTGCTGGTGTACCCAATTCATTTCTATCTGTTCTGCCATTTGGAATGGTGTAGCTTTTTGTTTGTTTTGTTTCACGTTATATGGCATTGATACACACGAGATGCAGCCAGAATTTCTGCTGCTGAAAATGGGAGGAGGAGTCCCCTTTGAATGTTATTGAAGGACATTCTGGGGATCACAGGACCAGAATACTCTCATGGAGACCCATGAAGCTGCCTTATATTGAATCA
>NW_015290893.1:0-306 GCF_001447785.1 Gekko japonicus | reverse complement strand
TCCTTCCTTCCCTTCACTGGGGTCAGGGCCATGGCCAGGCCAGGCGTTGGGCCCTTTTCCAGAGTTGTTTTTTACCTCCCAATACACCCATGTTGTGGGAGATGGCACTGTACCAAGCCGCAGCTGCAGTGAGTGTGATGTGAGTGGGGATGGTTTCCCCATGATGTGAGGGAGAGGAGGAGGGAGTGCAGCAGTGGCTTCTCCATGGTGTAGGGGGAAGGAGGACAGTGGGTGGCAGCTTCCCCGTGGTGCTGAGGGAGCCAATGGAGTTACTCACTTAGGGTGCCACGGCAGGCCGTGAATAGT
>NW_015290892.1:0-306 GCF_001447785.1 Gekko japonicus | reverse complement strand
CCAGGTTGGTAACCCTATGGTAAGGAGACCACCCAGCAACATGGTGATTTTTGTGAGACCAGAATCATTCACAAAGGAACATGAGTGCAGCCATGATGGGTCAGAACAATTGCCTCTCTCATCCAGTATCCTGTTTCTGCCAGAGCCCAATCAAATGCCACAGGGAAGCCCTAAGCAGGCCCTGCAGACAACAGCCTTCACCAGGTGACTGCTCCCCAGCATCTGACAGTGCCTCTGAACTGGGAGGCCCCATTCGGTTATAGCCAACAATAGACCTATCATTAGTTGCTGTAGATTTTCCAGGTT
>NW_015290891.1:0-306 GCF_001447785.1 Gekko japonicus | reverse complement strand
AATGGACTCCTGTTTTATTTTGCTGCTACGACTAAGGTATCTGGCATTACTATGTACATCTCTTTGCCCCCTTGGTATTTGAACAACAACAGAAACAACAACACTTGACCATTATCATCTCTCTCAAGAATGACCTAGCAGAGCTGGTTGGGTTTTTAAAACACACACACAAAAGCCACATACAATAGCAGCAAAACGCAATAACAGTATTCACAGATCCAACTGGCCAACAACCATCACCCACTAAGCAAAGAAGGCATCTTGAAGCTGAGCGACTGATTTGTCATTCACTGGCTTTTCAATGCG
>NW_015290890.1:0-306 GCF_001447785.1 Gekko japonicus | reverse complement strand
GTGCCTACCCAAGTTCTTCGTATAACAGGCAGATTCTCTGGGATCTATTCCCCTGCTTCCCCAAATCCTGAATATTCCCTTAGTTGTGTACAACTGAGTTGATTGTTTTATTCACCTGTGTGCAGACACGGACATGACCAGTTATTCCCACAGTTGTTTCACAAGCATTGGGGAAAACTGCATCATCTATATTCTTGCAACTCTTGACCGCCATAAATTGATTTTAAGGTTGGAATAGAACCTCCATACATATATGGCTTTTTACTATATGATCAGGGTTCTCAGTGTCTGAAGAAGTGAGCAGTG
>NW_015290889.1:0-306 GCF_001447785.1 Gekko japonicus | reverse complement strand
GTGCAGTATCAGGGCCCAGAATTCTGTGGCAGGCAGCCAGTTTGACAATTGTCTCTCCTTGTCTAGGCCACAAGGTCAAGTAAAGGTCACCGGGAGGCATTGTGAAGGAGGCTCAGGGAAGTTAAAATGTGCATTAAAATGCTGGGGGGTGGGAAGAGAATTGATGATAACACAACATCACAATCTGTCAGCAAATGAGGAATGAAAATAATGCTCCGGAACGAACATACGCAGCACATAGCACGTAGTTAATTTTTTTTTTTTAAAGAAGCCCTGTCGATGTGTGCCAGAACACCAGCAGTAAAG
>NW_015290888.1:0-306 GCF_001447785.1 Gekko japonicus | reverse complement strand
AGAGGACCATGAGCTGGCAAGTCTTGCCTACCATGTACTGCTCTGCAGTGGCAATGGTCATGGCTGAGCTTTCCAAAGCTCAAGGCCAAATCATCCACTTCACTGCGGACCTCTGGAGCAGCCAGCAGCACTGCTACCTCTACTTCACCAACTACTGGTGGCAATTAGAGGACCTCACTTTCTGGATTGTCAGTCCCAGGCCCCAGGAGAGACAGTCCTGCCACCTGGCTACAAAATGGTTCTACTCCATGTGCAGAGGATGGCTGCAGACCACACAATGCAAAACATGACTGCCATGATACAGAG
>NW_015290887.1:0-306 GCF_001447785.1 Gekko japonicus | reverse complement strand
CTCAAATCGCTGCCCTCTCCTGGAATTTACCAGTCCAGTATTGGTAAACCTACAGCCTTGACCCCTTGAATGTCATTTTAGGATCTGGACAGGTCATTTATGAGAGCCAGACTCTGGGGCCAGTGGCAAAACTGGAGGAAACACACTTGCTTCCTCAATCTCTTTAGCCACCCTCCTTAGTTCTGTTGGGCCTAGAGAGGCACAGCAACACAAGAGCTTGACAACAGCGAGGGTAGGGGTTGTTGAGTCCAGGTTGAGAAATTCCTAGAGATTCGCAGGTGGAGCCTGGGGAGGGCAGGGGGTGGA
>NW_015290886.1:0-306 GCF_001447785.1 Gekko japonicus | reverse complement strand
TACTTTGACCCACAGGGCCTGCCCACAGTGGTGGTAAAGAGTCACTGCAAGATGGAGATGCAAACATGCTACCTGGGATGCGGCTGCTCCAGTCAGAGAGAGAGATTACATGAATAAACCTACTGCAGCAGAAAGAGATGTCAATAGTGTGCAGCAGCCTGTGGGACAGACCTCCAGGGTCTCAGGGGACAGCCACCCCACACTAGGGATGTGCATTCAGCGTTTCCAAGCCAAATTAACACTCAAATACAAATCTGTTGGGTTTTGGCACTGCCCAAGTGGCACTGGTTCTGCTGCTGGCCTTGC
>NW_015290885.1:0-306 GCF_001447785.1 Gekko japonicus | reverse complement strand
GCATCTTCGCCTCCTTCCATGCTAAAAGGGTCTTCATTTGCATGATGACCCCGCACTAATGGTGTATGAGCTAGCAAGCCTCATTATAAAGAGAGGTCATCGACAAGTTGATGGACCAACCAGTGATGGAGGCATCGCTCTCGAGAGACGGAAGGTCACAGCAGTCGAGGCCAACTCATCGATGCTGCATAAAGCCATCGGAAACGGGGAGGTTCTCTATTGAATAGGAGCGCACTGTGGAAATGCACAGGAAACGGTCAACTTCTTTTGGATCGTAAGTGTTATGTACTGGGACTGAATCATCCC
>NW_015290884.1:0-306 GCF_001447785.1 Gekko japonicus | reverse complement strand
CTACGGGGTCACCAGAAGCCAGCTGTGACTTGCTGGTACTTTACACACAGACACACACACATCAAGGAATCCTAGTAGCTCTTCAAAATATGTCCCAGTACTCCACAATGGATTACAATAAATATGCAGCGGTATTTGAAAAAAGAAAAAAGACCCCAGCTAACACTACCTTTATTGCTTGCTCTTCATGTCTTTTCCTTGGCCCACATACTGGCACCTCCTTCACGGCACAGATGTACCGCTTGTGCCATCCAGGATGAATGCTGCCTGCTAGGGCACAGATTTTGCTGTCTGCAGCTACGCAAA
>NW_015290883.1:0-306 GCF_001447785.1 Gekko japonicus | reverse complement strand
CTGTGTTGCCCGAGAAAGGAGGGAGACCAAGCTCAGGTGTTCCTTGAGGCCAGCAGATGAGCAGAAGCCTGCCAGGTACATCCTTGTGCTTCTGCCGGGGTGGTGGTGGTATTTACCAGCGGGATGCTCACCTCCCACCCTCCCCGTTCCATAAGCACCAGAGTTCTGCTTTGCTTCTTAACTCCTTCTGCAAAAAGCTCTCCAAGGATCCAGCAGCCAAAGCTCTTTGAGGCAGGAGATCAGTCACAATCGCCCGCCGTGCCAATTCTCACAAGTTCACAAGCAAAGGCAGAGTGACGGGGGCCG
>NW_015290882.1:0-306 GCF_001447785.1 Gekko japonicus | reverse complement strand
GGCGAAGCTTTCCACTGTCCCATCCAGCCAGTAACCAAGACGATTAAAGTCTAGGTCTTTTCCAAGCAAACCACTCTGAGCAATGCAAACAACAGGGATCACTGGGAATAATGAGACCTATAGTTTTGTATACTTTTCTAATGTACCTTAAAGATTTCAAGCACCTTGAGAAGACGTACAGAGAAATGTGGAGGGAAAAGGAACCTCACTTAAGCCATTATAATAGTTTAATTGTTCTCCTTATAGATTCATTTGTTCTCCTAATAGAAATCCTGTTCTCTGGGAAGCAAGGACAGGTTAATGATT
>NW_015290881.1:0-306 GCF_001447785.1 Gekko japonicus | reverse complement strand
CCAATATGCGAAGGAAATAGCAGGCAAAGATTTTTGTGAGACTGAAGGGCTTCTTTACAGAAAGGGAAATGACGGAGGTGACAGTTGCCAGTATTCCAAGTGGCAACTATGTGCAAATTTATGCCAAAGCACTAAAACTATTGTGCAGGGTTCGACTGTGTATCTTTCTGACATATTGTCAGACCTCACGAGTTGCACTGGCTAATAAACATCCTGCGAGAACCAATGTTTGGGCTACAGAAATGTTATAGATTATTATTCTTACGGATTATTAGTAATGTCCAGAGAGCCAGTTTGGTGTAGTGG
>NW_015290880.1:0-306 GCF_001447785.1 Gekko japonicus | reverse complement strand
AAAAAAAGTGAGTTGGAACAGATAACAGAGAAAAAGCTGTCCTGACACAGTGAGAAGACGTTTTGCAGAGGTTAATGGAATGAAGGTGATGGTCAGTTGATTTAGGGAATACAGAACACTGTATAGAATACACAGAAGGGGGAAAGGAATGAGCATATTTTCAGAAGAGGTAATATTTTAGCAACTAAACTTGAGTTTAATTGCTAAAATATTGATGAGATTATCCAATATACAAACACTCTGGACTGGATAGATGTGTCTCAAAGTGAATAAAGGGGTTGTAAAAAATCAGTATCTATGGCAAAG
>NW_015290879.1:0-306 GCF_001447785.1 Gekko japonicus | reverse complement strand
GTCCTACTGATTTTAGTGGGTCTTGCTTGTATCTTTTGTTGAGTGGGGAACCGCAGATATGCTTTTCTCTTAACCAAAACAGAAGATTCTGATGTGGGCTCTCCTTGCCTTCTCTGGCGAGCGCCCTTCTCTGGCTTTCCAACACCTCGAGATGTATCTGGAATCCTCCAGTATAAACTGATGCTTCCCGAGAGTGCTGACTGCCAAAATCTTGCAATGTTAAGGTGGTCTGGCCTGGCTCCGGTTCATTCCGATGTCAAAGTGGTAGCAAAATGAAGACTAATTTGCATGATTGGATTTTTGTCT
>NW_015290878.1:0-306 GCF_001447785.1 Gekko japonicus | reverse complement strand
CTCTCGCCGCTGTCTGTTCTTACAGCCTGGCTCCTGCATCTCTAACAGCAGTTTGGAACTGCTACGTACAGGTCCGGGGAAATGGGAAAAATCAAGCAGGCACAACTGTATTGCAACTTCACAAGTCTTAGGAAATAAAACTCCACCCAGTGCAGCATAGGAAGAGGGCCAATAAGAATAGATGCCAAACCTAGACCTACCAAGTTAAACATGGCCCACTACAGTTGCCAACTGCCTGGAGGAAAGCATCCTGTCCACTTAGCAGATCTTCAGCCCATATGGTTGCTAATTGCCTGGAGGGGGGGG
>NW_015290877.1:0-306 GCF_001447785.1 Gekko japonicus | reverse complement strand
TTTTTTTGGAGCAGCTGTGAATGTTGAAAAGCCAAGTTCCGCGCGGTGCGTGGCCGTCGTCGGTGGGAGGAAAATATCAGTTGGAGGAGAAAGCTGTATATAGATCAGTAGAGGTTCTGGTTCTGTCTGGTAGCATGAAGTGATCTCTAATCTCTGCCCATGCACCCCACTGGCAGTGGGCTTGTGGCGTTCACTGGGTCTTCTTTCGGGCGGCCGTGACGAGACGAACACTTTGGGCATTGGGTATGCAGTGGTCCTTCTAAGAAGTGGAATGCATCGGAATGTCACCATGACAAGCCAGCTGCC
>NW_015290876.1:0-306 GCF_001447785.1 Gekko japonicus | reverse complement strand
ATTGTACAGAGCAATCTGAAGCAAAATATGTGCATAGAAGCACAACTTTTTATATGACCAGACTACAAAACCTGTGACTTGGTCTGAGCACAAAATGGCAGGAAAGGCACAGTCCAGGCCTGAATTAAGTCCAAACAGAACAGAAATCAGTGAATGATGGAGGTATGGTGAGGCAGCTTTTGAATTCTTTTTTGTCACTGGAATTTATTTCTTTAGTCTGGGAAAGCATAATGTGCCATGGAAGTGAGGGGGAAAGATTGCTCTGTGAATTGAACCGTTTAGCCTTCTGCGCTTCTGCAATATATG
>NW_015290875.1:0-306 GCF_001447785.1 Gekko japonicus | reverse complement strand
TTTTTTGGTGCCATTTTTACAGGACGGTGGAGGACCTGAAGAACAACGAGAGTCAATGGAAGGATTCCCCTCTGGCTACGAGGCATCGAGAGATGCTGAAACGTTGCAAAACACAACTCAAGGTCTGTGGCTATTTTTAGGCGATGGATGACCGGTCTTGTGCTCAGCCGTGGCTCCCGAGGGCTTAGGCAGGCAGCCCGCCACGTGCAGGATTTTCACAAATACTTCAGTGTGTCCTGTGTCCTGCATGCATTTGTGTGTGTGTGGAGAGCCACAACAGCAGCAGTTCTGTGAATAAAGCCGTTC
>NW_015290874.1:0-306 GCF_001447785.1 Gekko japonicus | reverse complement strand
TTTGATGGGGCTCTGGGATGTTATAAGGGGCCCCTGGTTTCATTGCAACTTGACCCCACCGTGGCCCCCATCCGCATACGGTTCCGCACTGCTCCGCTCGCTCTCAGGCCTAAAATTGATGCGGAGCTGGATAGTTTAGTAGCACATGGAGCCCTGGGAAAAACTCAAGAATGGGCCCCCCAAATCACTCAGGCAGCACAGTGATAGGATGGGGGAACCTTCAACCTACAGCTGATCAACCTCCCCTCACTGCTGCTTGAGTCACAGGCAGTGCAGGGGATCTGTGTTGACTCCATAGAAGTGGGG
>NW_015290873.1:0-306 GCF_001447785.1 Gekko japonicus | reverse complement strand
CCACAAAAGCAGGGGAACCCCCACCCAGAACAGGGATCTTGCAACCTTAATTTAGTAGCTGTTGATGGACCTCTCCTCCAGGAATCAGTGCAATCCTCTTTTAAATGCTAACAGCAATCATTGTGTACACTGACAGTGAATTCCACCATTTGATTACTTGATGATTGAAGAAGTACTTCCTATTGTCTATCCAGAATCTATTGCCATCAATTTCCCCATGTTTCCACATTTTATGTTATTGGAGAGGGAGGAAACATTCTTTGTAGCCATTTTCTCCATCTTGTCTCCACCCAGTCATGTTTTTTT
>NW_015290872.1:0-306 GCF_001447785.1 Gekko japonicus | reverse complement strand
GTGGAACCTCATCATATTTTGTGAAACCACCTAATGTTCTGTGATTGGTCCTGCTTCTCCCAGTTGTGACAGCCATTTTGTTGTGTTACCAATTACCTGTCCTCACCATTTCAAAAGTACCCATAGGTTCCAACTAGTCTTTGAACACTCTACCCTAGATTTTTTCCCCCAATCAAATTGAAATAGGTTCAAATAATTCATGAAGGGAGGTTTAATAGGAAAATATTATAACTAAAGAAAACTAGATCTAAGCTGCCTGTTAGTTCTCAGTGCAGTGGTGTGGATGCTATTTTAGGACAAAGAATC
>NW_015290871.1:0-306 GCF_001447785.1 Gekko japonicus | reverse complement strand
GCTAAGGTATGCCTGTCACTGAATGATTCATTTACTGAGCTTCATATGCAAAGGCAGTGCCCATAAAAATGTCATCTATAAATATGCTTACTGCCGGCTTTCCATTTAGAAGGCTCACCATAAGAATTTTTAAAAAGAGAAAAATGCATAATTTAGTATTCATTTGCATAATTTACTGTTATTAAGATAATTTTACATGGCACAGAATTAAGTATGTCAAGATAGTCAAATAACAATGGTAGCTCTGATGGTCCATAGAACATTGCCGCTCCCCAGTGTGAGTAATGCCTCTTTACTAGGAAAAAA
>NW_015290870.1:0-306 GCF_001447785.1 Gekko japonicus | reverse complement strand
CTGGGTTTTAGTGGGCCCTGCGGAATGCTCTTGAAGTTCACCAATTGAGCAGGGCCCGCAGTCCTCGTCCTTGTTGCGTCGTCGTCCTTGCCTCGCCCGACACACAAAATGGCGCCGGTTCCTCCAACGTATGTCCCACAGTGGTGCTGTGGGCGGGACCGGGCTTAGCATTCGGATTTGCCGGCAGCTGGCCTTAGCATTCTGATTTGTCAACAGATCTAGTAAGTGGCAGGGTCATCAGCCTAACATTAACGGGGCGCATTTTAGAATTTTCGTGCCCACTACTCGATTATAATAAGGAGAGAT
>NW_015290869.1:0-306 GCF_001447785.1 Gekko japonicus | reverse complement strand
TGGCTGTCGATCCCAACCAGTGCCAGCGATGTCCAGGACATCTGCACGGCTTTGAAGTGGACGGAGGGACCGGCTGTCCGCTGCCTCTTGATGGCCTGCTCATCAACTGGGCGCTGAGTGCCGTAGGAAACCGCCATGGTCTGCAGTGTGAGGCGGTGGATGATGTGAACACTGCCATCGTGGAAAGCGAGAGCGAGTCCTGCCAAGAAAAGAGAGTGGAAGGATGGGGACTTGGGGGCAAAAGGTGGTTTTGAAAAACACTGTCCCCAATGAGCCAGTCTGGTGTTCTGGTTAGGAGCACGGACT
>NW_015290868.1:0-306 GCF_001447785.1 Gekko japonicus | reverse complement strand
CTTAGACCTGTGCTGTCATTTTCTGAGGCCAAGCTGGGCCCCTGCAGCAGTGCTGTCAGTCTCACCACAGGGAGTGAAATTGGACCAAGCTGCAGACAATGTGAGAACAATCTGTAGTGGTGGCTAACACTCCTTGCCTCCCTGACCAACCTATTAATGACTGAGCCTGAGCCGAGCCCCTGCAGCAGTGCTATCAGTGCCATAACAAGGATTTGGCTCAGATCAAGGAGGTGACAGATGTGGAAATGAATGTCCAACACATGCTGGCTCCATGCTGTCAGTGGCCAAGGCTGAATCAGGCCCCTG
>NW_015290867.1:0-306 GCF_001447785.1 Gekko japonicus | reverse complement strand
TTGGACTCCCATTGTTGGACTCATGTTGTTTGGACTTATGGGTTGGTGGGGAAGAGAGAAGAACCAGTTTGTGGCAGCTTTCCCTTTCAGGCAGCATGAAAAGCAATAGAGAAAAAGTGCATCCCAGTTGGGTTGTGGGGTCAATGCTCCTGTGGATCTGCTGAGGACCTTTAAAATAATTGAAACTTTGAAGTTCCACTATTGAGATAGTTACCAAATTCACTTCTTTACAGTGATAAGTTCTTATTGAAGAAACACTGAGATGGAGTCTTGGCCAAATGCTATGGTTCCTGTGTTTAGGAATGA
>NW_015290866.1:0-306 GCF_001447785.1 Gekko japonicus | reverse complement strand
CTAGTCCAGCATCCCGTCTCACCCAGCGGTGAGGGTCCTAATAAGCAACCTAGTAGGACTAGAATTACAGAAATTAGAAACAGGGCCGAAAACTCTCAGACATACAAAGTCAAGCAATGCTGAAAATGGAATCTCCAAATAGGATTGTCAGGTCTTGTCGACGTGCCGGCAGTGCGTGGGAGGGAGCCTTCTGGGAGTGGGGCCAACGCAGTGTGTTCACCCGGAAGCGATGTGATCTCGTTGGGTATGTCACACAGTGACACTCTTGTTTGAGGGTAAAACACTATGGTAAAATTGCCCTCAAAC
>NW_015290865.1:0-306 GCF_001447785.1 Gekko japonicus | reverse complement strand
ACTCTTTTCAAATGTCTTATGTATCATAAGAGTATTTCTCAGGTTGGATGACTCCATCCCACATTATTTTGTTCCCTTAAAAGTACTTGATAGCAGGAATTGCACTGATGTAAGTGATCCTAAAAACATTGTGGGGAGGGAAGAGAAAAAGAGGACCTTTTGGCCTTGCAGCCTTGGATCTTGTAACTGTGGCATATCATAAAGCACTGAGTTACAGCGTGAACTTGTTGGTAGGCTGTGAAATGAGAAGCTATGTTCAAATCTCATTTTGGGAATGATGGGCTGATTTAACTTCACAAATATGTG
>NW_015290864.1:0-306 GCF_001447785.1 Gekko japonicus | reverse complement strand
ATCCGGCCCGTGTGCCCGGGGCCATAGATAACCAATCTGCACTGTGATCCTGAGACTACACTATTGCTTAAGAATGTAAGAAGTGAAGGTTCACATCAAAGCGAGTTCACTGTTCCAGCATCCACTCCAAGAGTCCCAGCAATCAGCAGGGCATGGGATGGGATAGTCCACCAATTCACTACCTTCTGCCCTCTTTTGGTCTTGTGGGCTAGAACAGGAAGTGCTGGAAGTCAAGGTGGAAGGGGAATAAGGAACAGCTGGCTAATATAGCAGGCTTGGGATCCATGATTCTGTGATTCTTTGGAC
>NW_015290863.1:0-306 GCF_001447785.1 Gekko japonicus | reverse complement strand
AAATACTGATGACCTTCACCCTTTTATAGTGTCCAAATTATCTGGTCTGCTATTCACATCTATTTGATCAGTACACACTAATACCCAGTCACATGGGGCCCAATCCAGAGATTCTTCTGTACAGGAGTGAGTTGAATACATGTTACTTCATGCAAAAATCTTCCTTCTGTCCATTCTGAATATATGGTCAGTGCTTTCATCATGGCCAATACCAATCACCCTTGGGAAAGGAAAATGCAATGGAAGTGACTAGACGAAATCCTCTCTCTTCAAACACTGATGATAAAAATGGTGGTAGGTGGGGTA
>NW_015290862.1:0-306 GCF_001447785.1 Gekko japonicus | reverse complement strand
TATGGTTCATAAAACTTCCCTCAAGAATTGCTTCCATAAAATTCTTAACATTTCATTTCATTTGGAAAAAAGTTTAAAATTGGCATTTTCCAGACTGTAGCTACCTTTCGGGTTTTCATGGGTGTTGGATGGTTTTGATGATCATGCTATCTGTGTGATCAGTTCACACCTATTTGTGTTTTTTAAAACTTTTCCCCATTATGGATCTTTCTTGTCACCCTCAGACTGAGGATTCATTTTCCAGGTCCCCCTCTTTTTTGCAAATGTGCTGAAGCATTGTGACATTTCAGCAACCTCAACAGGGCT
>NW_015290861.1:0-306 GCF_001447785.1 Gekko japonicus | reverse complement strand
AGCGACTTAAGTCTGTATCGCAACTCTACAGAAAACGACATTCCAGCTGGGATTTTAAAAGGGGGCGGGGAGCAGAACCTTCTGGGACTGATGTTCTTCCAAATTTCGCTTCGTAAAACACATAGTAGTGAAAAAAACAAACATATGGAGAGTATTGACCTTGGCCTCGAAGTCCCAGGTTCGAATTCCTGCTTAGCCACAATGCTGGCCAGGTAACCTTGCCTCACTCCCTCCCCCTCACAGCCTGCTCTACCTCGCAGGGCTGCTGTGTGCATCAAAAGGAAGAGGAGAAAATGCCAGACTCAA
>NW_015290860.1:0-306 GCF_001447785.1 Gekko japonicus | reverse complement strand
CCTGGAAGTCATATCACAGCATCACTAACAGCTGCTTCTCCATGTCCCTACACCCTCATCTCCTGCTGATTGCCAGGCTGGGCCTGGCATCTGTAGTGGTTTGGGAGCAGGAAATGCTTATTCCTTTCCCTGCCTACTGTTTTTCTATTCAGAACTTACTTTTTCTGCCACGGCTGTTCCAATCCTCTCCACACATTATGGAGTAAACAGATCGGGTGTATCCCTACCCCGTGTTAGATGTAACACAATCACACAGTTCCTTTATGTGTGGTGCAAAATTAGAATCAGGTGCACATTACAGATGGG
>NW_015290859.1:0-306 GCF_001447785.1 Gekko japonicus | reverse complement strand
AATGTTTTTATGAAGTTTATTCTTTTAAAATGGATTTTCCCATCAGCTCTCACACCATAGTCCCACTTAGGGTTGCCAACTGCCTGCAGAACACAATATCCTGTCCTTCTAATAGAGGCTGACTGGAACATTCTTTACCAGGTGGTGTGATTTACCGTAGGTGCCACAAAAAGGTTCAATGGACCATTTCAAAACAATAAGTCTCTATTAAAGCAACGTGATGTTTTCTTCAGTCCTGTTGGTGATCCTACTCTTTGAGTCCTTTGTTGCTTCCTGCATATGTGATTGACAAAATCTACACTGTTC
>NW_015290858.1:0-306 GCF_001447785.1 Gekko japonicus | reverse complement strand
AAAGGATTTGTGCAGTCCTTTTATAATATAGTTTCCCTTTGATTTTTCCCCCCACCTCTGAACAATCTGTTTTAACAGTAATGTCCAGAAAATGAATACAAGACTCCAAAGGAGGCCTCACCACTGCTGAGTACCACAGTGCTAATATTTTCTGGAGTCGTGTGAAGAGAACTATACGTGCTTTGCTGGGTCAAACCATTGAGTCTTGCATTTCCAATACCAGTCAGGTAAACGACAGACTAAAATGACATTAGCCTTTTCTGCCAGAGCGTGACACTATAAACACTAAAGTTATGCCTAGGATTA
>NW_015290857.1:0-306 GCF_001447785.1 Gekko japonicus | reverse complement strand
CTGGAAAAACAGAAAATAAAGGAAGGTGAAGATAAGGGACGAGACATTCCCACACACAGCAGCCCTGCCAGATCCTCTAGTGCTAAGGACTGTGGGATCTGGTGGCTGACCTTGTAAGACCCAGACCCAGGTGAGCCGCCCACATTCGGCCTGAAAACCAACTGATAATCGCACAGAGCCTGGGATCCATGAGCTAGCGGTAGTCTCCCACAGCGTGGGAACGAAGGTCGGTTTGTGGCTTCAAAGAGGACTCGGATAATGCTTGAAAGTCTGTCTCAAGGTGCCTCGTCAAAATGCCAACAGGCC
>NW_015290856.1:0-306 GCF_001447785.1 Gekko japonicus | reverse complement strand
ATAATGTGTTTTGCCAGCTGGTTGTGTCCTTCACTGTGATGTGTATTGGTAAGGTTTGGAAAAGGAAGAGAAATTTCGGTAGTACAAAGCTCTTCACTAG
The DNA here is from genome assembly GCF_001447785.1 of Gekko japonicus. NCBI lineage: Eukaryota > Metazoa > Chordata > Lepidosauria > Squamata > Gekkonidae > Gekko > Gekko japonicus. Next base: position 206 of record NW_015290856.1, on the reverse strand, counting down.
GTGTAACCTGTCCGCAAGAGTTAGTAGCATCGTATTCCATTTTAACATCTCCTCTTTTACTGCTTTGTGGACCCTATGGTGATTGTGTTTTGCTAAGTCCTTGAGATTGAGGGGTATAAAGACTCCTAAGTGCCTCCAGCAATCCGTGACCCACTTAAATACGGAGGACGCCTTGATAACCAATTCCGTTTGTTTAGTGATCTTGA
>NW_015290855.1:0-306 GCF_001447785.1 Gekko japonicus | reverse complement strand
CCTTGGCACAGAGGATATACTGCATAGCACAGAAGTAGATCAACTGTGCTTCTAATTATTGTGCCATATTACTAGTGTGGAATTAGCAAAAGAATGGCAAAATACCTGCTTTCATGGGCTGATGCACACATAACTGTTTTAAGTCCTTCCAGTACATCTACACATCCTACACAAACCCGCACATACATGAACATAGATGTAGCCAAGGAGCCAAATACATATACATGTTTGGTTAGGAAACACATGTGTTGTTTGCTTCTCTTTTCTTCTGAATGAGAACATTTTCAAAGTAAAGTTTAAGAATCA
>NW_015290854.1:0-306 GCF_001447785.1 Gekko japonicus | reverse complement strand
AGTTTCCAAGATCTGATAAGACTGGGCTATACCAGACAGCCTTGCTTCCCATGATCGTTTGAGGGGACAAAAAATAAATGTTGATCATGCATAGCCTTCACTGAACACTTTTTTCCTAAGTGCTTAAACACTGTGCTTACAACAGCCTTGCAAGGCAGCTCAGCATCATCATCCCATGTGTTACTAATAGGGGAGGTGAGATTTTGGAAACAGTGGCTTGCTTGCAGCTGCCTACTGAGTTTGTGGCTGAGGTGAGGGTAATTAATTATCTTTTTTTAAAAAAAAAAACCCCAAAGGGATATTTTT
>NW_015290853.1:0-306 GCF_001447785.1 Gekko japonicus | reverse complement strand
TTCTCTAATCGAAGTTACCTGTTTGTATTAATTAGCACAGTTTATTGTAGATAAATCTTGTTGTCTCTTATATAAGTACTACTATTTATTGCCAGCCGATTAATCTACTGAATACGCTGATCCACTCAACCGGCGCAAGGCGGAACAACCCCAACAATACGCACAGGGGTACAGCCAGTTGCTCAGAGCACGGAAGCATTCTTGCCAAGGGGACAATTAACCATACAGCAGAGTTCCGAACCAATTAGCGACTGATCAAACAGCTAGGACAGACGAATGACCATGATAAAAATAAGCACGGTGAAC
>NW_015290852.1:0-306 GCF_001447785.1 Gekko japonicus | reverse complement strand
GGCAAAACCAGAGCTGGGTCCTTGAATGCCCCTCCCATCAATGGACCTCGGAGAGCCACTGTGGGTAGCCAACACTCGAGCATCATCTCTGCAGACAGAAAAGAGTTTCACATTCAGTTTAAAACGTATGTGTAAATATTTATATGATTTTTTAAAAAGGACAGCCATACACACTCATCTGGGTCATCCCTCCTTCTGATAGTGAGGAAAACATAGCCAGGAACTGCAGAAAAACTTGTCCCAGATATGCAGAAAACCATTGTGCTGGGTGGTGAGAAAGAAATGAAGACTCCCCTTTAGCCACCC
>NW_015290851.1:0-306 GCF_001447785.1 Gekko japonicus | reverse complement strand
ATAAGGCTGTGCAAAAATGTGCATGTGTGCAATAACCCCAATTATGGGGACATAAGTGAAACCAAGGGTAAGTCTTTTTTATAATAGTGTTAATCACCGGTTGAGAGAGTTGCTCTTTTTTTATTTAAACGATCGGGTGCCGACTGGTACACAGTAGCAAGAACTCTGGAGGAGGTAGAAATGAGAAACCCCATTGGGCTGTGTGAGGACGTCCGTGCACGAAACGCTGCCAATTGCACTGTACTGTACTGCTTGAGCATGGCTCGAACTATTAACAAGCTGCCGAACACATGGATGGAAAATCGT
>NW_015290850.1:0-306 GCF_001447785.1 Gekko japonicus | reverse complement strand
TGTTCCTCATTTGCCCTGGACTCAGGGAGGGGGGTGACGGCACCTCAGTTCACGCACCCTTTGAATCCTTTTGTAACTTCAGTGGGGGGGGCAGGTCTCCAGTTATAGCAGAAGACCTCCCAGCATGGCCCCCTGTTCCCTGCTGCCACTGGCATTGCACTGACATGTGATAGCACTTCCAGTGCAAAACTGGAAACTAAGTGTGTGACCTGTCTCGCCCAAGTCTATGAACTAGGGTTGTTCTGAAGATACAAAGATGGAAGAGGAAACCATGTGCGTCACCATCCTCCAGGTGGGGCCTGGAGA
>NW_015290849.1:0-306 GCF_001447785.1 Gekko japonicus | reverse complement strand
AGGAGCTCCTGTTACCAGTAGAGCCCTGATTTATGTATATGATACCTTAGTGTTGATGCGCAGGTATTTACATATGTGTGCACTTCAGACAGAGGCGTTCACATGAATACCCCATTCAGAAATTTAACTTTTGAGAGACTTGGGGGGATAGTGCTGAGAGCTGAAGTTGGACAACTCTAGCAACTCACATTAGTAACATTTGACGCTGACTGACTCATCTCCATTATTGCAGCGTAATGCTGAACATCAGCATGGAGCAAAGAGGACACAGAGGACAGTGCTCCTCTGTTCTAGACTGAAGATGCA
>NW_015290848.1:0-306 GCF_001447785.1 Gekko japonicus | reverse complement strand
AACCAGCTATGACAAAGGAACTACACCATGTTTCCCCATATCACCCTCCCCGTGTCCAGTACAAAATACTAGGTTGAACATATAAACTGCCAGGTGAATAGGACCAGATCCCAGGACTTGGCCATGGTTACCATGAAGGTACCATAACCCCCTGAGCCCTATCAGTTGAAGGATCCATGACATGGATGCTGATGTCACCAAGAATTAAATTCCTGAGTATCTCCATCACCACTCCTGAGAGCACTTTGGTTACGTGTCCAGGGAGCTAATGAAGGGTTCTGTGACAACAGCATAGAAATGTTATCT
>NW_015290847.1:0-306 GCF_001447785.1 Gekko japonicus | reverse complement strand
ATCCTGCTTTTTTTGTGGAAATGCAGGTGACTGCAAAACTACACATTACCTTGGCAAACCAAGATTTGCTGAAATAAAGAGAATGTGAACGTAGGGATGCACTTACACACACACACACAAATTCTCCTTTGTACATACACGTAGTAGCCATCAATACTCTTAAATCTTCAACCAGATTGGAGGGGGATGTACAATAAAAGTAAGTAAATAAAACCAGTAGAGTTATCAACATTTTAAAATCCAGTAAAAGAGGTAGCAACTACTATAAACGGGTCAGATACATCTCCTAATGGCAGCATCATTAAT
>NW_015290846.1:0-306 GCF_001447785.1 Gekko japonicus | reverse complement strand
CTAAATATTAATTGGATTTTATTAACCTCCAATGCCATGAAAAGCTTCAATTGGCTATTTCCACACAGTCAAAGCCTGCTCAAAACTTGCTTCAAGAATGTAGCTAATATGCAAAAAAAGATTTTTTAATAAAGAAATTGAATTGCAGAGGAACTTGAATGGAAGGAGGGGCAACTTCCTACATTATGCAAGCTACAGTCCAAAATGGTTCAGAAGACAGGGAGCTGAAGAACAAAACAGAGGAATTAAATTAATGATTGGGTAGAAGAAGTTGGCAAGCCCAGGCTAGCCCGACCTCATCAGATC
>NW_015290845.1:0-306 GCF_001447785.1 Gekko japonicus | reverse complement strand
AATTATGACATTGTTTTAATTGTAAGCTACCTTGAACATAACTCTAAACAAACAAACAAATAAGAAACAAAGGATTGCCAAGCACCTGAAAGGCCCAAAAGCTGTCTGGTAAGCTGAACCTGTGTGGAAGTTGGTGAGGGTCAAGTAGGCAGTCTAAATCATAGCTTTGTTTCCATTTGCTTGATGACCTCAAAACATAAGAACTGCCATGAAAGCTCAAAATGGAATTCCACTCTAAAGTTCAAAGTGCAGATAAGTGTCCTAAACCAGCAAAGGGATTGAAATCTGTTTTTGTAGCCCCCCCCC
>NW_015290844.1:0-306 GCF_001447785.1 Gekko japonicus | reverse complement strand
TCCACAGAATTCTCACACTCGCTCAGCATCGATTCAGCTCTTCCCCAACAGGGCCATGCTTTGGCCACCATTCTTCCTTTGGATTGGCGACCAATCGTTTCCAGCCCTATTCCGCTGCTCACGCGCCCGCTGCCCGCCACGTCCTCGTTTCAGTCGACTTCACAATTAGCTCCCTCTCACCTACAATCATTCTCTGCGTACAAGAGTAAAGAAAAGCGTCGGAGAGCCGGCTGGTTCTGCCGAGCAGCTGATTATGTTTATTTGATACTCAAAACAGGTATCATGCCGGGCCTGCCGAAATGAACA
>NW_015290843.1:0-306 GCF_001447785.1 Gekko japonicus | reverse complement strand
GGCAGAGGATGGTCGCGGGATGCCCAAGAACGGAACCGTGCTTGCAAGTCAGCGGACTCCTTCGACCAAATCCCTCTTTAAACTGACAGCTTGTCCGGCCTAGAAACAGACCCAGCTGTTCATAGGAAGGAGAAAGGAAGAGATGACTCTTGAGTAATCTGAATGGGTATCTGTGTGTGTGAGAGAGCGCAGTAAATGAATAGTGTGTGTGCGTGATAAATGGGGAGTGGGCAGATGTCACAGCAGTAAACAAGCACCACATCTGTGCGTCTTTGTCAGTCTCAGCATGGTGCTTATAGTAAAAAA
>NW_015290842.1:0-306 GCF_001447785.1 Gekko japonicus | reverse complement strand
TGAAGCTTGCTGGTGACCTTGGGTCAGTCTCTCCCCTTCCCCCACATAACCTACCTGATAGAATTGCTGTGAGAATGAAAATGGAGAACTATATACGCTGTTCTGAGCTCTGTGGAGGAAAGGTGGGATTAAAATGTAACATATAGATGTTCTCCATGCAAAGCATGTGCTCTACCATTGAACTATGATTCTTTTACTTAACATACACATGCACAGTCACCTGCACATGTACACCCTCCAGATGTTTCCAAAATAAACAATAATTCAAGCATGTGCCTTTATTCTTCTGTTATCCATAGTGAATAA
>NW_015290841.1:0-306 GCF_001447785.1 Gekko japonicus | reverse complement strand
CTAAAACGCCTTGCTGTAGAGTATGCCTGCATGAAAAGCATCTGTTTGTCCTGTTCCTGCTGGCATTTCAGGTTGTGGCCGGAACGAAATACCACGTCGAATTCATCGTTGTGAAGACAAACTGTTCTAAGGCCGACTTCCGGGAGCTGAGCGAAGACTGCAGCCCCGAGGAAAAGGGAGTAAGTTCGTGGGAGCGGTTCTGAAGATACTGTTATCTTTCCGTAAACAGGCCAGTATGCTGAAATTAAGATTCTAGGCAAACAATATTCCAGTTCCATATATCTGTATTTTTTTAGAGGCTTAACC
>NW_015290840.1:0-306 GCF_001447785.1 Gekko japonicus | reverse complement strand
ATGAATATGATAATCCCATCCATTGATTTTACATTGATAATTAAAAGAGAGCAATTATTTGAACTCACTAATTACTTCTTACCAAAAGTAAGGGGATTTCACAAAGTAAAGGAGCCCCTTTTAAGAAGGAGCTGATAATCAGTTCAGACTGCCATGTTTTTCAAAATCGTCTTCCAACAATAGCTTAGTAAGGCTTGCACTCTTGGCTAAATAATTATAACTTCAAACACTATACAAAGTTACCTGTCTTCTAAACAGATTATTAAAACTTTTGTATTATTTTTAATCAGGGGTCATTTCGTAGAA
>NW_015290839.1:0-306 GCF_001447785.1 Gekko japonicus | reverse complement strand
CAAGGTTGTTGTGAGGATAAAACAAAGGAAAGGGCAATGTAAGCTTCTTTGGGTCCCCTTTGGGGGGTAAGGTGGGGTTTAAATGAGGTGAATAAATACATACACAAATTCATGAAAGCCACAGTGGATTATTTGGGATCACATGCGATTTGGCATGGAAAAGAACCATGTTTCTCAGTGTTGGCCTTTAATCAGCTAGCAGTAAAGCAAATAAAGTGGTCAGACACTGTGACCATGAAAGCAATGTTGTATCTTGGCTTGTAGAATACAGTAACAAAAAAGATCTCTCCCCCAGTCTGAGAGTTG
>NW_015290838.1:0-306 GCF_001447785.1 Gekko japonicus | reverse complement strand
ATATTGGGTTGAGTTGGGAAGGCCACAAGTGAGGGTGGGAGGTGGTGGGATCCATGCAAATTGCTGTTAGCAAGCTCTGTGTGTCCATCTCTTCATCTCTTCTCCGATATGTGGTGGTGAGTGCCTATCTGACTCTCTTATTCTTCATGCTTGCTGGTCATGGGAGTGGAAGCCTGGCAGAAGAGGAGGATGTGATGACATGTCACCAGTGTTGCCAGTGGGAGACTGGGCGGGCGGGGACACAGGGGACATTTGCAATGGACTGATGTCACTTCCTGGGAAACCTGGAAGTGACATCACACCTCT
>NW_015290837.1:0-306 GCF_001447785.1 Gekko japonicus | reverse complement strand
CTGCATGCTAGCTCAGTTCAGAAGGAATAATGTGAGGAATGGGGTAGCCACCCCAAGCTTGGTTGCTTCTTTAGCTAAGAGCTGAGAAGGTGATTGCAGGCGTGCCACCAGGACGGATCCTCCACGGGATCCAGTTAACTAGCTGTAATACTGGGTTAATATGACTGCCTTTTTTTTCTGACAGATAAGATTATCAGAAGAGCCAGTGCTGGATTAGATCACCAGTGGCCCTGCAGGGCAAAACCCGCCATCTGGCCTCTCCGAGGAAGGGTGTCCACGGGCACTCACGAGCACTCACAGGCACCA
>NW_015290836.1:0-306 GCF_001447785.1 Gekko japonicus | reverse complement strand
AGCTCAGGTGAGACAAACCACCACCACACTGCTATTTGTAACTGATGCTGACTGAAGGACGCAACGAAAAGAGTTCCTAGCTTCTGGCAGGTCAAAGCCTTTTAATCTTTTGTTTACCAGTTGCTCATATTTATTTTCTTGGCACATATTTCTTGGAAGTCATTGGTGTTTAATGAACCTGCATTCTGTTGACACCAGGGAAGATAAGAGAGACTTTTAACAATTGTTGTGCTAACTACAACTCCCAGCTTTCTACTCTGTTATCTAGCTGCGCAGCTGCTTAATGAACATCACAGCGGAGCTCTA
>NW_015290835.1:0-306 GCF_001447785.1 Gekko japonicus | reverse complement strand
AAGGAAGATTCCTGCGTGCTGGAGAAGATCTCAGCTGGGCACGTGTTTCCCTCAGCTGGGCACGTGCAGTCCAGGTAGCTGGCATCAGTGCGTGGTCATCATACAGTTCATTTCCCTTGGCACACTTATCGCACAGTCCGGTTATTCGTCATGGTGCATGAGTCCATAAGAGCTTTCTAAACTGCTTGCAAAACAACACAGTCTCACAAGAATTTTCCCTGTAAATGCTTTTTTCCCCCTGTAAATGCTTTTTTCAATCATTAAACATTTTCAATCATTTAAACATTTTTAAAGGTGTGCACTCCT
>NW_015290834.1:0-306 GCF_001447785.1 Gekko japonicus | reverse complement strand
GCTGGTCTTAAAGGTGCCGCTGGACTCCAGCCTTGCTCTGCCGCTGCGGACCAACACGGCTACCCACCTTGAATCTATTATAAAATCAACTGCCTACATATGATCTCAGCAAACTTCATTCACCCTAGTAATCTAGCACTTTAAGGGTACGAATCCCAGTCGATTATACACAGGACAAGGACTAACTCAGCCATTTTTATTTTTGTTTTTTTTAATGCAGAGAGCAGTAGCTTAGCCACCGATATGGTAGTTCTTTGGTCAAATCCCCACTCCGCCCAGGTCTGGGTGACCCGGGGCCCTATTGCC
>NW_015290833.1:0-306 GCF_001447785.1 Gekko japonicus | reverse complement strand
CCCGAGCAGCCCCCGTCCTGTCAAGGGGGCGGCTGAGAACACCCCGGCGGAGGAGCCAGGAGAGAAGTCCCGCGGTGGTGGTGGGGGGAGAGGGGATCTACGGGGCGGGTCTCTCTCCCGACGCTCCCGCGGCATCCCTCGGTGGGGGGGATGGAGGGGGGAGGGGCTTTTCGGGAACAGGCAAGTAGAAAAAACCCGAAGCCCTCCCTCCCTCCCTCTCGGGCCTTTCGGAACGGATTCCGGCCACAAAAGGCCCACGTGGCAGCCCGGGCTCCCCCTCGCCCGGCGAGGCTGGAAAGCGCCACT
>NW_015290832.1:0-306 GCF_001447785.1 Gekko japonicus | reverse complement strand
TGGGGAGACTCCTGACTGAAAAACCACACAGATGAATACATTTTCCTGTTTCAAGGTCTCCAGAAGTAGCATGCACTTTTTATTTTCCTGAATGAAAACCCAATTACAGCCGTTGGAAGGCTTTTGAAAGGAGGGAGGAGTGATCTTTAGTTTTAGATGCAGAAACAGCCTGTGAAGTTCAGTGTTTCCCTGCAGATCTTTTTCAGAACAGGTTCCCAAGACCACTGGCAAAGGTACTTGCCCTCGCCCCCATCCTCAGTCATTTAAGGCCTCAAATACCAGCATAAAGGTAAAGGTAAAGGTTCC
>NW_015290831.1:0-306 GCF_001447785.1 Gekko japonicus | reverse complement strand
GCCGCATGTTTGACACCCCTGCCCTAAAGCATCCCTGACAAGCGTCCGTCCAGCCACTACTTGAAGACTTGGCAAACCTGGCCCAGGCAGTCCCCACTCACTGACTTCCAGCCTGCCTCCATCTAATGAAACAAGGACACGGAGGCGGAAACCTCGAAAGCACCTGGAAAACGCTTGCAGCGGTGGAAAGAATGTCTCAATAGCCCCTTTGTCACACCAGGAAATGCCAGTGATTTTTATTTTATTGCGCCACGGGGATACGGCTTGTTCTCCCCGGCCAGCTCTCCTGACCCCCGCGGCCTCTGA
>NW_015290830.1:0-306 GCF_001447785.1 Gekko japonicus | reverse complement strand
AGTGGGAGTTTTGACATTTATTTCATCAGTGGGAAGAAAACAACGCCCGCTGAAGTTAGATCTTCCACCAGTTTTGAGGGGGAGCGCCAGTCCCAGGCTCCAAAGAAAGAAGGTTGCATAACACTGCTTGCTTTCTACCTCCTACTCCGAGAAGGATCTATTCTTGGAACTTTTTACATTTCTACAGTACAGCATTGTGTACTATGCTCTCTGTAAATTTCCTATATACCTAATAGTCAAAGTGGGAGGAGATAGTTTTACAAACGATAGAAGAGACGTTGCCTAACTTGGTGGTATAAAGAGAGA
>NW_015290829.1:0-306 GCF_001447785.1 Gekko japonicus | reverse complement strand
TAAATACATAGTTTCTTCTGGTCTATGATGTTACCCTCTGTCTGTGACATGTTGAAGTGTCTTCCACTATTTACTTAATGACTTTAGCACCTCAGCCAAACCACCATTTGAATCCACCCAAGGACAACTGAAGGAAGAGGTGGAGAAAATAATTTTCAAGGTAATTAGCTTCTCTTTGCTCAGAGAACCTTATATGATTGTATACTCTTTAGGATTATTAAAGGTGTTCACAGAATCTGTTGAGCAAATTAGTCGGTTAATTCATTTGGGCTCTCTTCCCCCTCTTCACGCTCTATAAAGTGGGCA
>NW_015290828.1:0-306 GCF_001447785.1 Gekko japonicus | reverse complement strand
GCCTGGTGAAAGATTTTCCTTCTTTTTTGGGGAGAATTTAGCCCGTTCACATTGATGGATACTATCTTGATCTTCTTAGTTCCCATTGTCTCCTCGCTTAAGTTCTTCTTCTCTTCTTTGCTGTGCTCTTGTGAGTACTGTCAATGAGTTAAATCTATTACGTTTCCCTCTTTTAGGTCTTCCTGCTTCTTTTTTCCCCTCTTCTGTTGTCTCCCTTTCGGGTCCTTCTTCCGAACCAGAAGATTCTTCTTCTTCTTCGAATGTTCCCAGATCTTGACCATATCTTTTTAGAAATTCTTTTTGTTT
>NW_015290827.1:0-306 GCF_001447785.1 Gekko japonicus | reverse complement strand
ATTTTTCCAGGAATGAGAAGGACAGCCAGGGGGAGAACATGTTCTTGCGCTGCGTCAGCGAGCTAGTGATCGAGAGTCGAGAGGTAACACCAAAACGGCCGTGTGCCTTCCTTCCTTCCTTCTTTCCTTCTGCAGGATGCAATTCAGTCTGCTTTGGAAGAGCTAGCTAAAATACAGGTGTCCCTCAGCCCCGAAGCTGTGTGCAGGGGGAACCCCAGGCATCCTCAAGAGCTTCCCAGTCAAAAAATTCACTAATGGTGAACTAGTTTCCCTGAAAGGTGTCAATTCTGATCCAGACTTGCAGTG
>NW_015290826.1:0-306 GCF_001447785.1 Gekko japonicus | reverse complement strand
ATCATCATAACATGCACACTGCCACTGAGAGACTGGAGATGATGAGTATACTGCTTTCTTCTTTGATGTAACTGAATATTAACACCAGAACTAGTTTTTCAGGAAATCATCACTCCATCTACTTGCTCTGCCTACAACGATTTTGCAAACAAATGATCTACTTAACTGTGTCCAAGATAGGTGTCAGTATAAGGAAGACAGGTAGCACATGACACTCCGCTCCCCACCTCTGGCATGCCCATTTTGTTGTCCCAATTAGAACAGTTAAGAGATTCCCACACATACACACTTTTAAAAGTCTATGGG
>NW_015290825.1:0-306 GCF_001447785.1 Gekko japonicus | reverse complement strand
GGAGGACAAAGACGGTACTTCTTCATGCAATGCGTACGAACCTCAAGGAATTCAACACTGAAGAGACAGAGGGACGGTGGCTACTGGAGACAGTTAGGCCGATTGTGAATTGGCTTCTCCCTCCGTTGTTTAAGAAGACCCACGTTTGGAACAGAAATTCCCTGCTGCCTTGCATGCATGCTGGTTTCTCTTCTTTTGATTATCGGGTTTTATGATAGCTCAATGGCTCCCCTCCCTGTCCAGAGGCGGTATCTCTCTGAAAACCAGGGTGCCAGAGACAGAAAATAGGAGAAGGCCATAGAGCAG
>NW_015290824.1:0-306 GCF_001447785.1 Gekko japonicus | reverse complement strand
CCGGATCATAGTTCTCTTGTGAAAGAAGTGGCAAAGCATTGCCCACTGAAAGCTGATGCAAAGTTATGTTCTGGTTCCTCTGCCAAAACACTTGAACCTCTTTCCAAAGAGGTTGGCTACGGAGAAATGCTTTAAAGGGCTTTCCCAGAAGTGGACAGATGTTAGCACAGCTGGAGCAAGTAAAAATGAAGCAAAACATTTCTGTTTTGTTTTCAGTATAAGGGTTATAAAACCATAAAAGTTGGCCCGTGGTAGTTCAAGGCCTGGAGGTCACCCTGATAGCTTTCTAGATTACTGTAAACCAAC
>NW_015290823.1:0-306 GCF_001447785.1 Gekko japonicus | reverse complement strand
TTTAAGTAGGTTCTGATTAGAAATTAGAATGACATAGAAGACAGCTGACAAAGTTCCCCCACCTCTTTTAAGGGTGTTCTCTCTGTTCCTGGAGCCATTTTCCTCCTGTCATGGAGCTTCTGCTGGTGCTTTTCCACGTCCCTGGGAAGAAAATGGATTTCTGCTTCATAAGATGACTCCTTTTGTGCCATAGTGGCTGAAGTGGAGGTCTTACAAAGAGGCTAGCCATCGGGTAAAAAGGGGAGGAGGAGAAGTGGGGACACACACATTTTTGGTGGAAGGGAACTTGGCAGAGATGTGATGCCA
>NW_015290822.1:0-306 GCF_001447785.1 Gekko japonicus | reverse complement strand
ACAGTAAACCTGCCATGCTGCCACACCACTCAACTGTTTTTGCAACGTCTGGGGGGAACACAAAGCAGAGTCTGAAAGGGACTTTCTCCGTCCACGAACCACCATGAACTGCACAAACCACTCTAAAAGTTAGTGATGGTAAACCTGTTACAAACTTCTCTTCCTGAACCATGAATAGGGCAAAATTCATTATGAATTTTTCTTCATGGTTTGGTTTGCATCCATCCCTGCAGATTTAAAGCGCAGGGAAATATGAGAGACAAACAGCAACATAATTTCGAATCAACTGCTAGAGGGAGCAAAACA
>NW_015290821.1:0-306 GCF_001447785.1 Gekko japonicus | reverse complement strand
TTTTTTTAACAGCCTTGCTTTATATCCATCCCTACCATAGCTCCCATCAAACACGACCTTTGTACAGGCAGGCCCCATGATCTTCAGGATAGACCTTTTGGTGGCCAAACAGGGCTCTTCATTTCTCTTTTCACCAGCAGAATAGTTGGTTGGTTTCTACCAGTATTCTTATAAGAACAAATCCAGATTCTTAGCTAGAAACAGCTGAGTGGTTGGTGAGGGGTAGAATGAGAATCTTGAGTGTGAGATGGAAACAGTGTTGAATTCCAGCTAAGTTTCTAGTCCTCTTGAAATTTCTCTCAAAAA
>NW_015290820.1:0-306 GCF_001447785.1 Gekko japonicus | reverse complement strand
CCCACTGAATAACATTAGACACTTCTGAGTAGACCTGCTTAGAAGGGTTACGGAAATGTTCACGATTGTGCTTGAGCGGACTTCAGAAGCCATGTTTGGGACTCCCTGGTTAGCCACGTCAATTTCCAGAGCCCTTTGCTAGTAGCTCATTCCGATCTTCGGTGTTCCGTGGAGTGTAGATGGCAGGAAGTTGGAAGCCTCAGGTTAAAAATGTGGCAGGTAACGTCTCAGGGATGCCTATCTGTCTTTGAGAGGAGAGAAGGAATCATAACAATTGGGTATTTGCATTCATGTACCTTGACATAG
>NW_015290819.1:0-306 GCF_001447785.1 Gekko japonicus | reverse complement strand
CTCCTCCTCCTCCTCCTCTGTTAAGGGCTGTGTGACACTTCCACCAATTCCCAGGGTATCTGTGTGGAACCAGTCATAATTCTATATATGCCTTGTGTCAGTTTGGCTATCAGTCCTTGTTTGTTCAATCCCTGCTCCTACAAACACACAGACACAGAGAGAGGGATTGATATAAAATATCCAAAATTGCACCTGGTTATTTCTTTGATGTTTTTATTGCTTTCAGCTCCCCCCCTCTTAATTCCCTCCTTGCTAATGACAGTTTAACCCTAGTTTAATACCTAGAATGAAAGATATTTAGGCTGC
>NW_015290818.1:0-306 GCF_001447785.1 Gekko japonicus | reverse complement strand
TCGCTCGCTGCCGCCCCCGATGAAGCCGAGCGGGGCCGCCGAGGGTCCGGAGGCGGAGGGCGCCGAAGGGGAGCGGGAGCCCCTCAACCCGGAGTCCTCGGAGACCACCTTGGGCGTCTCCGCCACCTACCGGGAGTTCGTGCGCCGGAGCTACCTGGAGCTGATGAGCGCCAACCAGCACTCCCTCCACGCCCTCAACTGGCGCCGCCTCTACCTCAGCCGGGCCAAGCTCAAAGCCTCCAGCCGCACCTCCGCCCTCCTCTCCGGCTTCGCCATGGTAAGTGGGGCCGGCCGGCGGGCGGGGGG
>NW_015290817.1:0-306 GCF_001447785.1 Gekko japonicus | reverse complement strand
TCTTCCTGATCCTGGTTGATTTACTGCAGAAATGAATATTCAGTAAAATTGTTTGTAAATTCTATATCTGCTCTGCTCTGCCCATTTAAACTATCCAGAAGTTCATTCATTCTCTTCCTCTGCTTCCTTTTGCCTCCCCTATGCTCTTCCCCCAGCAAATCCCTGCCTAGAGGGGGAGAAGGCAGATGCTAAGCGGCATCAACCAATGAGAAGCTATGGAAATCGCGGAGGGGGGGAGTCAAGTGGAGGAAAATCCTATCATCTCAGGGCTTTTCCTCTCCTGTTATTTCCTTGCATGTATGCCTG
>NW_015290816.1:0-306 GCF_001447785.1 Gekko japonicus | reverse complement strand
CAAAACAGCTCTGGAACCCTGAGGAAGAGTCAGTTCCTAATCTGCCAGCCCTGCACCTGCAACCCCTGGGAGCTTCTGGGGAATGAACCAAGGGCCGGGGAAGCATTACTAATGTGGCAACAACACTTCCTGGCGATGTCACTTCCTGGTAAAGACCACAGAGTTAGGGAAATTCCTAGAGCTTCGCAGATGTGGCAATGATAAGTGACATCACCGTGTCTGTAATGTCATCCCTCACCCCCATTTGCTCCTACTGCTCTGTTTCCTGAGAGTAGGGGAGGGCAGGAAGTTGCCTACCACAGGCGG
>NW_015290815.1:0-306 GCF_001447785.1 Gekko japonicus | reverse complement strand
CATCTGCTAAAGAAGCAGCTATCAATTTGGTTCTTTAGGGTCTCAGCTGAACTAATGGGAAATATTTGGGGTGTGCGCGTGAGCCCAGAAAACTTGCTTATGGGTTAATCAAACTGTTCCATGAGGAAGTTCTTCTCTTCAGTAGAATGAGAAGATATGGGATACATACAGGGTTGATAGTTGGGTAATGAGGGGACAAAATGTGGGGAGAGCCTTGGTCACACCGGGGCTCATGGTGCCACACAGGACAGATGAGGGTTTTTTGTCAGATGATGCTTGGGTTGGGACTGACTGATATGAAGAGGC
>NW_015290814.1:0-306 GCF_001447785.1 Gekko japonicus | reverse complement strand
TTGTTCTGTGAGTACTGCATAATCATTAACTGTAGCATTTCTGTTTCCTTTTTTAATTATCTCTTTGTTGCAATGACATTAATTTACAACCTCAGAATCAAAAATATTTAAAACTGAATATCTGTCCACCTACTATTGTGCTCCTCTTTTAAAAATTATCTTTTTTTGTTTCCTTTTAATACCTAACTTCATTATCACAACAATCACCTGAACTTAGTCTAGTTCTTTTGCATCCCATCACCTAATACTAAAATGTATTATATAACAATACCTATATTATTTGGAAAATGCAACAGTGGCCACAGG
>NW_015290813.1:0-306 GCF_001447785.1 Gekko japonicus | reverse complement strand
GTCACGAGTTCTTTCAGGGCTGTTCTCTCTTCACATGTTCATGACGACTTTGGGCGCGGTCTAGGTTTTGAAGACCTGCCCCGGGTGTGTTTTGAAAAGAGAAAAGAACGAAGGATTTGAACCACAACAGGTGAAGGGGGGGGTGCGTCCCCCCCCCCCCAGAAGGTTAATCCCCCAAAGGGGATCGAATTCCAGGCAAGCTGCAAACTATTCAGAGGGGAGCTAATTATTTACTGTGTTTCCAGCCTTTCCTTCCTTGTAAGGAGTTTGGAGTCGTGGCGCAGTGTTCCCTCTAAGCTGAGTTGG
>NW_015290812.1:0-306 GCF_001447785.1 Gekko japonicus | reverse complement strand
ATAACAATGCAGAATGTTGCTCCTGCTAATCCCACTTTGGTGACTTCTGCAAGCCCCGGATTTCTGCAGTACATCGTAACATTGGCAAGAGCTGCATGTGCATGTCCCATTTGATATGTCAGCAGAAACCGGTAAAGAAACAGCATGTGCCATTCAGACACAGACTTATCAGATGTGTCTCTGTAATATACAATCCAGCTCTTAACCATGAAAAGGAAATGCTAAACATGCCAAAGTTCTGTTAAGCACATGGGTCTGATTTCCTAATTTGTGCTTATTTGCAAGATTGAAATTTGGGGCTCAGAG
>NW_015290811.1:0-306 GCF_001447785.1 Gekko japonicus | reverse complement strand
TCATAGGTCATCATGTCCACAGCCTGGGTCATCTCTGTACTCCACAGGCCAATTGGGAATGCAACAGAAGTGCAAATCTTGATTACCAGAAAATCTTGAAGAGAGATCTCATTAACCTCCTGGGGTGGACCATCCTAATTCCCCACACACACCCTTGCAAAGGTTCCTAGTGTATGAGAATCTAAATCTCACCAGATAATGATCAGTCTGTGACAAGGGCAAAATGGAAAATTCCCCCATTACGAAACTTTGTACCTTATCTGCAAAAAAAACAACGAATCAAGTGTATGACCTCCACCTCTCCCT
>NW_015290810.1:0-306 GCF_001447785.1 Gekko japonicus | reverse complement strand
GGACTGGCACATTAGTTCAGATCAGTCATTCAAAAACGGCACATGTGATCTGGCAAAGCAGCATCTTGGACCGTACGGAGGACACTGCAGATGTTTGGCTGTGCGTATGGATGTCCAGGCCGGAGCGGGCCAGAGCAATCCTGTTCCTCTCGACAGGCATTCCATGTAGGGCTGCCAGGTCTGTCTCGTCCCCCCACCCCCGGACAACAGAGGGGAATGGGGGGTAAGGTTGCCACATCTAGGTGGGGAAATTCCTGGAGATTTACGGATGGAGCTGGGGGAGGACAGGGAGCCAGTTTGGTGTAG
>NW_015290809.1:0-306 GCF_001447785.1 Gekko japonicus | reverse complement strand
AAAAAAAACGGGGGGAAAGCAGGTTTTTTTTCCGAGCTTCAGCCTTTCCCACCCTCAGCCTCCACGGACTCCTTTGAAAGATGGTGGCTACACTGCTGACCTTGAAAAACCAGAGTTCCCCCACCACCGCAGGCGTGCTTTGGCCCACAAGATGAACACTCCGCCATGGTATTACAGCTTACCCCCAAAGTGCTCGATAACGGCTTCTTCCTAGCCCCTCTTAGGTCTACTCTTCAAGGTTCCGTCAGGCCGTTCTAAGAGGCAAGTCCCACCCTCAAAAAGATCACAAACCGCCCAGAAGGAAGG
>NW_015290808.1:0-306 GCF_001447785.1 Gekko japonicus | reverse complement strand
AAATCAATGCACATATTACCAAAAATGCAGCACAGGCACTCCAATTGCCAGCCTCCAGATGGGGGATGGGGTTCTTTCACTGAATCCCTCCAACACGCCAACTAAAGGCGTCCAGCACAGCATCTGACGTGCATGCCAAAAATATCCCAGGGTCAATCCCTGATATGTTCCATCAGGGAGCAGGCCCTGGGAACGGTGTGTGCCTGGACAGCCACGGCTAGTCATTACTGGGCTACATGGACCAGCGGTCTGACTTGAAGGTACACCTCTTGTGACATCTGCTTGCCTCTTCTGTGCCCCGGGACA
>NW_015290807.1:0-306 GCF_001447785.1 Gekko japonicus | reverse complement strand
CTCTGGCTCTCTGGCGACTCCTCTCGGGGACAGTTGGTTATGGGCCCCGGTGTGAGGCCACGGTGGGCGTCACAACGTCCTTTGCGGCTCCGGACGTCCTCCTGCTGGCCACGTCATCAGCTGCCGAGCCAACCACCTCCTTGGGAGGCTCTGGTTTTCATTGGCTCTGGTTTTCAAAAGATTCCCTCCCGAGTACCCAGCTGCTGTGATTGCCCTTCCGGCTTGCTTCTGCCCGAGTGATCTGTGTCTGTTGTGCTATCAGAATCATTAAAAATGAATTTATTTATTTATTTGTTGGACTTTTAC
>NW_015290806.1:0-306 GCF_001447785.1 Gekko japonicus | reverse complement strand
GACTCCATGGCTTAGAGGGAGCGTTGGTGCCATCCCATATAAGCCACCCTTAACATACCCCATTTGGGCATACCAGCAAACTGGGTAACAGCATGGCTGGAGAGCTCCACCCGACGCAATACAACCAAGGAACCAGTGTGGTGTAGTACTAGAATGTTGTGCAAGGATGGTATCATATGGGTTCAAGTCCCCCCCACTCTGCAGTGCAGTTCAGTGGGTGAGCTTAGGCAAGTCTTTCTCACACCAAGCAATCTCACCAGCAATGGTGGGAGGATAAAAAAAAGGGTGGGGGGACTTATGTATGCT
>NW_015290805.1:0-306 GCF_001447785.1 Gekko japonicus | reverse complement strand
ACATTCCTTTGCCGGACATCTCTCCTGTCACGGCAGTTACTCGTGTGTCAGCCCGCAAGGTGTAAACAGTGGGACGACTCCCCCCCCTCCCAGCTGTCTTCAGCCTCTTAAAGCCTCAGCCTACAGAAATTCCACCCAACAGGGCTATAGTCACACAGCATCCAGCTTCACTATGGTAACAGCGAGAAGATAACCTTCGGTGTCCAAGAGAGATACAAAAGCAAGAAAAAGAAGGGAGCCAGGGAGCCAAGGGGAAAGAAAACGCGGCAGGAGGGAGAGAAAAACGGAGGGGATGCCGAGAGAGAG
>NW_015290804.1:0-306 GCF_001447785.1 Gekko japonicus | reverse complement strand
CTCTTTTTCTAGGAAAAGACCCCTGACAACAACCCAGGATTGACTAGTTGCTGAGCTTTTGAGTGGGATTCAGTGAGGGTATTTATAGACCTTCCTACAAATTTATGCCAGCCATTTGCTAGCTAAAATTCAGCAACTGGTGCCTCATGCTCTGACAGTGTTGGCTCTTTATGCCAGGTGAAGCAGCAGCTTTATATCAGTACTAGGAATCAGGCTTGTAGCAGTGAAGACAACAGGCGCCGCAGGGCTGTGCCCCCCTTCCCAGCGGCCCAAGGCTGCTTGAGTCTCCGGTGGGCAAAGGCCACC
>NW_015290803.1:0-306 GCF_001447785.1 Gekko japonicus | reverse complement strand
AGACGCCACAGCTTAGAGGGAGCATCGCACGGCACTCCAGACAGCTTCTCATAGGAGCCCCTTCTGTGAGCCGGGCGGGTGTGTGTGTGTGGATTCTCTGCTCATGTCCCTGTTGCCTTCCCCCCCTTCATTTCCTGACACTGATCCGTCACGGCCCTTGGTCGTTTTCCAGGGGGCCGAGACCAGGAAGCGCTCCCCGACCCTCAGCAGCCAGTTCAAGCGGTCTCTGGAGCTGCTGATGCGAACGCTCAGCGTCTGTCAGCCTTTCTTCGTCCGCTGCATCAAGCCCAACGAGTACAAGAAGCC
>NW_015290802.1:0-307 GCF_001447785.1 Gekko japonicus | reverse complement strand
GGCAGGGAGGCAGGGACCGGAAGTGGACGGGGGGGAAGAGAAGTCATCGTCGTCACTTCCGCCCGGCACCGAGAGGGCGGGGGCGGGGTCTGGAAGGGGAGGCGGGGAAGGAAGGGAGGAGGAGCCCCGTTGGTTTGCAGTGCACGCATGCGCATGGTGGTGGGGGTTGTCGCCCCGTCGCCAGGCTGGGGAGGACATCCGATAGGCCGAGCGAGCGAGGAGGCGTACTGCAGGAGGCCCCGCCCCGCCCCTCTCACCCTCGCCACGGCCGCGGGCCCGGCCTCCTGATGGCACCTGGTATTTCTGA
>NW_015290801.1:0-306 GCF_001447785.1 Gekko japonicus | reverse complement strand
TGAGACAGGAGGCTGGACAAGATGCACCAGTGGCTGATCCGGCAGGGCTCCTCTGATGTCCTTATACAACCCAACGCTCTGGGACTTGTGCCTTTGGCCGAGTCTAAAAATTATTAAGTATTCTGAACACTTGGGGCAAACATGTCCCCCAGAACTCAACTGGATGCAAGCATGGACATGACCAGCTCCGATCGAGTAATGCCACCCTTCGTCCAGCGGATACAACTCACCTCCTCCCAAACAGTGCCCTGAGCATGCATATCACACTGCCTCATACTTGGTCCATCAGGGTCAGTATGGTCGACT
>NW_015290800.1:0-306 GCF_001447785.1 Gekko japonicus | reverse complement strand
TCTGACACTTTAACCACTATACCATGCTGTGTCTCTAAGTGGTAATGACATATCTGACATTTAAAAAAGACAAATTGTGTGTTACCAAGCATGTCACATCCTGGCAAAAATTTTAGCAGATGAATATTTGTAGTTCAGACAAGTTCTAGAATCACCTTGGCTGTTTTCTCAAACCATTAACATTCCAGCTGCTGATAAAACAACAAAGGGATTAATTTTTCCATTCTGTTAAATATCTGCCCATGTCTGTAGATCTATGAAAAGTTCTCTTCTCCTCCCTTTCTCTCCCCTACTTCTTAATAAAAT
>NW_015290799.1:0-306 GCF_001447785.1 Gekko japonicus | reverse complement strand
GGGTCATGTTGGAACTGATGTAGCCACGTTGCTGAAACCTTGGCTGGGCCTCACTCCCACTCCCAGTAAATCCCCAGCATCCTCCACAGGTTGCCAGGAAGGACCTGGCAAGTGACAACCCTGCTATCTTATCTTGCAGCTGTAACCATGCTCAGTACCTTAGACCTTCAATATGGAGCAAGTTTTAGCTCATTCCTTTGGTACATCCTAGCACTTATTTTATAATATATAAAGCCAGAGCTTTCTAAGCTGCACCAGTCTCCAGTCTGTTACCAGCCCTGATTCTTCTTCTTCTTCTTCTTCTTC
>NW_015290798.1:0-306 GCF_001447785.1 Gekko japonicus | reverse complement strand
TGTTTGTTTGTTTGGTTGTTTCTTTGTTTTTAATTCACCGCAGCCCAGCAGGGTTAGGCAAAAGATAATGAATCTCTGAGCATTATGGAAAACTTGAGATGTGGGCCCTGAACTTCTTGGGCCTAGTCCAAAGCTCTAATTACTAGGCCAGCTGTATGAGCTATCACATTATTGCACACATATGTTCCAGAAACAACCAAAAGAGACAAACTCCTCAAATGTTCCCCTAGTTACATGGGGTCTGCCTTTCCATTACCTTTTTGTGTGTGTGGAAGGGCTAGAAAAACAGGTTGCTTACCTGTAACT
>NW_015290797.1:0-306 GCF_001447785.1 Gekko japonicus | reverse complement strand
TTCTGTTCCCCACCCAATGCAGGGAACATGGTCATATGCAACCCGGTAAAAATGGTAAGAGACGTGGCGTGTAAGGAATGCAAAAATGGGAATACAGTTACAGACCTTGGAAGCAATGCAGTAAACAGAAGACGATGCATGCAGTAATCAGCACCATAAAATGCAGCCCATATCCCTGTATTAAAGCACCCTCCTGGATAATTCCTTTTTTCCTACAGTCCTATTTCCCTTGTAAGAATGCCCTCCTGAACAATTCCGTTTTATACAACCCATGGAACAAGAGGCAGGCCATTCCAGAAGCTGGAC
>NW_015290796.1:0-307 GCF_001447785.1 Gekko japonicus | reverse complement strand
CTCTGAGACTCCTTTGGGTAGTGAAGGAAATCGGTTACTTCTGATTTAAAAGTCTCTCTCCTTCAACTCCACAGTATAGATTTTAATTCTGTTTGGTCAGGGGTGCTTCAAGCCAACTCTGAACATGTTCAGATACCCTGCTGTATGAAGTCTTCTCATGCTTAATGGTATAGCAGATGGCCAAAGCAAGCCCTGGGTATGTTTTATTAAACCCTGTCCCACCTTAATAACTAAGTGTTTTGTAGTGAAAGTGCTTTCTGATTGTTTGTTTAATTATTTGATTATTTAATTTCATTCCACCTTTCTC
>NW_015290795.1:0-306 GCF_001447785.1 Gekko japonicus | reverse complement strand
AAACCATGTAGCCCTTGCCGTAAGGATCAGAAATACACAATGAACTGTTGTTCTGCTCTGTGATATATTTATGAATTTTCTTTGCCATCTGAGTGCTACTTGGCAGAGGTCTATTGGCAGAGTTGATGTCTGTTTAGGTTAGGGTGCTGTTATCATAGCAATTTTTATGTTGGCATTACGAGCCCAATATGTTGACAGAAAAAAACAGTGTATTCTTGTTTATGGTATTTATGGATATGTTGATTGTCCTGCTTCCTGCTGTTGTTTGTAAGCCTCACATTGTTCAGTGCTGGATTAGATATCCGC
>NW_015290794.1:0-306 GCF_001447785.1 Gekko japonicus | reverse complement strand
TGATTGGCTTATTGGCTTTTAATTTCTTTACCCGTAAGCTGTCCTTTTTTGTAGTAGAAAAGGGAGAAAGACACATCCTAAATAAATAATAAAACACAACTGGTTTGCTGAGTACCAGTTGTAAGACTAGGTCAGTGGGTTAAAACTGGAAATCCAGTTGGCTCCTTTGAAAAGCAAGTGCAATGTGGATCCCGTGGGCTTTAAGACAAATTCAAAAGGAGAAGCATCCCTGATTAATGTACCTTGAGGGCCTGGAGGTCCTTGCTGTCCTGGAAGACCGTTTACTCCTGGATCACCTGGAGGCCC
>NW_015290793.1:0-306 GCF_001447785.1 Gekko japonicus | reverse complement strand
ATCCTGCTGGCCTATGGCTGGAGGCCCAAATCTTCTGCATGGGAGGTCGTGCTTTCTATCAGCTTGGGCTGATATGCCAGCTATGGCTGTTTCTCAAAAGCATGCTCTGATCACATCCAGGTTGGATTGCTATAATGTGCTTCATGCGGGGCTGCCTTTGAAAACCTCCTGAAAACTTCAGTGGTTCCAGAATATGTGTGGCTGGATACAGGGATCATCTAACCGCTATGCTGAAAGACCTGCAATTCCTGGCTGTCAGTTTCCAGGCAGAAGTCAAAGTGCTGGTTCTGGCCCTAAACAGTTTGA
>NW_015290792.1:0-306 GCF_001447785.1 Gekko japonicus | reverse complement strand
TTGCTGAAGTGGACTGAAACTGCTTTATTCAGCAAGGTGTGAAGGCACCCTAAAAACTCAATAAGTGCGAAAGGTGAAACAAGAGATTAAAAATTCTGTTTTTCCTCCAGGCCAGAGGAAAACTATATTCCTCACTGCTTAGTGTTAAATAAATTTATTTAACACTAAGCAGTGAGGAATATAGTTTTCCTCTGGCCTGGAGGAAAAACAGAATTTTTAATCTCTTGTTTCACCTTTCGCACTTATTGAGTTTTTAGGGTGCCTTCACACCTTGCTGAATAAAGCAGTTTCAGTCCACTTCAGCAA
>NW_015290791.1:0-306 GCF_001447785.1 Gekko japonicus | reverse complement strand
AGGGAAGGGAAGGGTGGCCTAGTCATTCCAACGGAACCAAGACATTAATCAAGAGAGAAACCGATCTCCAGCCTGGAAGCCCAACTGAGAGAGAGGGCTGACGGGGAGGAGGCCTTGGGCGGCAGAAGGAGACACGAGTGAGTCCCACTCTGCATTCTCCGTCTCCTCTCTCCACAGCTCCAGCAGCTGCCCGGCAGCCCCGAGAAAGGGAGGCGGCGGACTTTGTGGCGGGGTACCTGAGCGGAGTCCACAAGGTGAGCCCCCACAGCACAGGGGCCTCCTGCAGAACGGCCGTGTGACCTCTTT
>NW_015290790.1:0-306 GCF_001447785.1 Gekko japonicus | reverse complement strand
ATTGATGGACACTAGTTTAGTTGATGTGAAGGACAGGTCCATCAGCAGTTTCAGCCAGGATGACTCTGTAGAACCACCATGTTAAGAGTCAGAAAACCGCTATGTACCAGTGCTGAGGGTGGAACAGTAGGAGATCTGGTCACAATGCCTTGCTTGTAGCTCTTCCTAAGGCATCTAGTTGACTCCTGTGCTGGACGAAACAGACTATTGGTCTGATTCTTCATGGCTGCTCTTATATTTATTGCAGACTTTCCACACTTCCTCACCTCACTCTGAATGTTATAGAGATCATTGTTCACACACACA
>NW_015290789.1:0-306 GCF_001447785.1 Gekko japonicus | reverse complement strand
CCCCCCCCTTTTTCTAGAGAAGGATGGATGATGTTCATATGAATAGAACAGCAGTTAGCGAATGAACCCCTGAATTAAAGTTGACAAAGTGTACAATGCATCACGAAAGACTAAACAGCACAAAGTCAGCTGGCGTCAGTTTTGGCAGCTGGTGTCTGTTAGCTTTCTACAAACCAGAATGAGATGAGACATGGAGCATGAGGATGCAAAAAGGAGATTCCAACCTTTCTCCAATGAGAGTTTCCAACCATTCTGTGTGTGTACTTTGAATGCTGCAAAGTTTGTCATTTACACCAGCCTGTGAAG
>NW_015290788.1:0-306 GCF_001447785.1 Gekko japonicus | reverse complement strand
TAAAAAAAAGAACTACTCGGCAGAGGGCCATGCCTATCACACGCTGTTAAGAAACACAAAACCCACTCATCTCCTTCACACTACACACAAACACACAGAAGTTACCTGAGTGAATTCAGGCTGCCTGTCTGGCTTTGAACCTTCATCGCGGTAGCAGCGGGCAACCTGAAAGTACCTGTCATGGGAAATAAACTGTAATTACAGTTATGTTCCAGTTACACAACTGGTAATTAGGTTGGATCCAACGAACAGAAGGAATCCATGAAACGGATGACTCTTCCTTTCCAACTGTGCCCTCCCAACTGC
>NW_015290787.1:0-306 GCF_001447785.1 Gekko japonicus | reverse complement strand
CCCCCCCCTGCAGCTGAGTCATTTTACACTTCATCTTCCCTTGCTGAACATTAAACTCATCTAATGGAGGATGTGTATGAGCTCAAGATCAAGGAGGGAAAAATAGATGGAGATCACATCTAAACAATGGACAGACATGTAGCCATGCACACAGTCAGTTTATTGTTTATTTTAATAAGTAAAAGCAGACAAAGGTTGACTGGGTCGGGAAGAATGTGCAGGATTCTGAGATTATTGACAAAATGGTCATTTAGATTTCTAAAACACAATAATATTTGCTTTACAAGGTACTACTTCACCGGTAAC
>NW_015290786.1:0-306 GCF_001447785.1 Gekko japonicus | reverse complement strand
GGGGGGACGCCAGTGTTTGGGGTGCAGCAAAGCCCCTGTTTGTGCTTTGTTTCGAAAGGAAAAATAAATCACGGACGCCGGTACGGAACTGCGGCCAGCAGCTGCACTCTGAGCAATTAGACGGCATCCAGTCGGACATCATTCTCCACTAATTAAATACAATGGGGCACATGTTAACTGAGAACTGTTGTTGAGAGGATGACGCATCCTTCCCTCTCTCAGTCCAGCTGGGCCTTTTAGCCAGTGCATCAGGCATCCAGACGACAAAGGGGGAAGGGAGGGGGGACACACTGCAAAATGTGGATG
>NW_015290785.1:0-306 GCF_001447785.1 Gekko japonicus | reverse complement strand
GTTTTACAGACTTTGGTGGAGAGTGAGAGGCTGAAGGTCTTCTTTTGGTTTCCCCCATTTTAAGCCTGAGTTTAAAATCCTTCTAGAGGAGGCTGCGTTGTGTGAGTCTCAGCATTTTCAAAGTGTTGATACTGAGGTATCAGAGCCAAGTATTCAGCTTGTAATTAATGAATATGTGTAACTAAAGTTCAGGCTCAGGTCATCTGAGGCATATAAATCAAACTAATTACTCCAAATTACGGGCAGTTAAAACATCTTGGACTGCTTGGACGTCTAAAGAATTGAAAGAAAATAAAACAAGATAAA
>NW_015290784.1:0-306 GCF_001447785.1 Gekko japonicus | reverse complement strand
GGTGCTCTAACACTGAGCCACAGCCCCTCTTCTTTATTGGCACTGCAGCTATGAAACACCTCTTTACTACTATCTGAATCTGTTTTAGGTGCCAGATAAAAACTTTTCACCAAGGCATTTAATTCATTGCTTGCTTTTGTACATTTTTAGTCTTTGTGAAGTCTTTCTCCCTCAATTATATTACATCTGGATGTTTTAATACTTTTCATTCTGTTCATGTTTGTCTTGTGGCTATGTTCAGGTGGGTAGCCATGTTACTCTGAAGCAGCAGGGCAAAGCTTGAGTTCAGTGGTGACTTTAAGACCA
>NW_015290783.1:0-306 GCF_001447785.1 Gekko japonicus | reverse complement strand
CTTGCCTTGAAAACCCTATGGGGTCACATGGCTGTGACTCGATGGCACATTATACACATTCGTGTTGTCATGAACGCCAGTGGGCAGCCTTACAGTAGGCAGGATTCTTTGGGCTTGGGACTCCAGGGGAATCCAGTGGGCAGAGAAATAAAAACAAAGGATACCAGCCCAGACAAGCCCAATATGACCATTGCCTAGGCAAAGCCCAAGCTTGATATGGACACTTTAGAGCCCTACCAGGCCAGAAGTAACCAACTGGCTGCCTTTGTGGGTGAACTACTCTGCAGCCCTGAGAGCTCCTTAGTC
>NW_015290782.1:0-306 GCF_001447785.1 Gekko japonicus | reverse complement strand
CAATCTCTTCTCTTCTTCTGTTCTGCAGCTATAAAATATAACATTAAGGCAAGTGTAGGATTAGTAGCAACAATCCAAAATGGCATTCTCAAGCCAAACTGGTGATTCTTTTCTTCTAGGAAAATAGCCCCCTACTAATAGTGATTAGGGTTTAGGTTAGGCTTCAAGTAGATCTATAGTAGAGACACTGGCTAGCCAGATTTCCTCCCCTCCCCCAAACTTGCCTGATTCCTTTAAGCTGTTGACCAACCTGAATCTTTTCCAGCCATTCTAAGGTCCCGTTCACACTGGCCAGAGAATGGGGGG
>NW_015290781.1:0-306 GCF_001447785.1 Gekko japonicus | reverse complement strand
GTGTGAGGAAGGGAAGGCAGGAGGCTGCTCAGTGGGGTAAGCCGGTGAGCAGGCACATGAGATGAGGTGTGTGTTTAGTTGAAGCTGTCAAGAAAAACAAAGGTATTGGCTAGGGGATGAGGCTGAGATGCTAAAATAGTATGGGGGGCTAAAAGCAAAGGTGGAGGAAAAGGAGGCATGGTGTTATTTTTTCCCCTCCCACTTTCTCCGACCGCAGCTCAGTGAGGATTGGCAAAGCCACTACATGGGGAGAGGGGGGAGAGCAGAGTGTCTGGCGTTGCCACCACTGCACCAACCAGCTTTGTG
>NW_015290780.1:0-306 GCF_001447785.1 Gekko japonicus | reverse complement strand
AAAGCAGCATGCAATGCAGAGTGGAATTTGGGTGGGTTTTGTAAAACAATGCAGAGAAAAGCCAATGCAGAATCCCCAAATATTCAGTTAGATGGAATAATGACCTGAGTTAGCCATATATTCTTCTAAAGATTTCCAAGGATGTGTGTTTGGGCAAGTAATATTTTCTGAGAAAATCTGAAGTTTTTGCAGGAGTTAAAGCTAAAAACAGGTCTGGATGAATTCTCTCCCATCAGGGAAACACGTTGAAATTTCTGGGAAATGAAGATGGGACAGAAATCTACCACTGAATTAGTTTGCCCCCTT
>NW_015290779.1:0-306 GCF_001447785.1 Gekko japonicus | reverse complement strand
TTATTTTCCTCCCACTGGCATTTGGTGGCTTTGGCGTGTCCCACTGGTGTGGAACGTCATCCCTTGCGCTTGTGATTTTTCGACAAGAATGCTTTAAGGATGACTATCGGGGTGCTCAAGCACCAGTTGGGTTGGCTGGAGCCCTTTTCACCAGCTGAGAATCTGGAGACAGTTTTTCAACAGACTGGCATGGCTGTTCGACAGGGTGCTTCAGCTGTGCTTCCTAACTGTACAGATCAGGGCAATCAGCATTTGGTGCATGTACATTCTTACATAGGCCAATAGAAGAAGAAGAGATTGGATTTA
>NW_015290778.1:0-306 GCF_001447785.1 Gekko japonicus | reverse complement strand
TATTGCCTCCTGCTTCTGCCTCATTTCTGCATTTCCGGCTGATTGGAAACTTTTGCACTGTTATCTGGCAGTTGACGCATCAGCCCTCAAACTCCACGTGTGAGGCCCTTGTTTCCCGAGAAGGCTGCATTCTGCATTCTTAATAAGCATCTCTCTCCCCCTCTCTCTGACAGGAATATTTAAATATATCCATCACTACTGGAGCTCACATCAAAGCAGATGTTTAGCAGTCACTTCAGTCTGTTCTCCTTTCTTTTAATTTGAAAGAGCCGTAACAATAGTAACAAGAGCAGCAAGGGGGAAAAA
>NW_015290777.1:0-306 GCF_001447785.1 Gekko japonicus | reverse complement strand
TTTTTTGTGTTTTTCTTAGTGGTACAGCTGCACCCAGGGGAATGGAAAAGGGTCACCACTTTCCACCATGGCCATCGGCAGAGAATGTACACTCACCACCTCCACTTGTTTGAGAAAAATTAATGCATTCAGGAGAAAGGCCAAGAGCAGTTTTCTTCTGTCCTATTTGCTGACCCCCCCCCCGTCTTCCTTATTATCATTTCTGTAAGAGGCAAGGAAGGGGAGTTCAATTGTGACTCAGAGTAGAGAACACACTGAATGGAATTTCTCTCTCCCTCCCTTTCAAAGAAACCAGTTCTCCTTCAT
>NW_015290776.1:0-306 GCF_001447785.1 Gekko japonicus | reverse complement strand
TGTGTTCCTCGTTTATTTGTAGGCATTATTTATTGCAATCGAAGGGCTGTGAAAGGAGGACAGCAGGCGAGTGGACTGGGGGAGCAACTGCACTGGGCTAGTGACCTCCGGTGGCCAACATAGTCAGGGAGGGGGTTATGTGTTGTTGTTTTTTAATGTGCAACCAGCGACAGACAACATGTGTTGTTCCAGGCAAAGAGAAACATAGTTGCAACAGAACATCTGTGCAATTTCTTTTTTAAGTATGTGTCTTCTGCATTAGAAAACTGCAAGAGCTCAGTAGCACCTTAAAAAGGTAAAGGTTCC
>NW_015290775.1:0-306 GCF_001447785.1 Gekko japonicus | reverse complement strand
CTAGTAGAGCTGGATCTGTACAGATCAGAATGAGCAGAAAGCCCATCAGAATGAGCAGAAAGTCCATATTGAGCAAGTCTGAATCCTTTGTGGAAAGCCATTAATAATGGATTGACAGATCCCCAATTTCTCTCCAGTGCTGGAACTCTCTCATGTGAGGGTGGGACTCCCGACTGCATGATTTGGACTCTTTTTTCAGTGTAATGTCTCTTCTCCCTTTCTGTGTGCTGGAGACATAAAACAGCTGCATAACACTAAACAAAGATAGTGGACATGACCAAAGGTATACGGTGGAGTTATTTTGAG
>NW_015290774.1:0-306 GCF_001447785.1 Gekko japonicus | reverse complement strand
TTGAAGATGAAAGGTTTAGCACCCGCAGCTATTAGAAGGTACTAATAAAGTGACATATTTCATTGTCTCTCATTTAAAAAGCATGTTGAGAATGTCAGCTTAAATGGGCATATTTCCCTGATGAAGGCGCCGAGCTTTCAGCCCTTATAGTGGGAAATCTGGAGAGGCCCAGCATGATACCCAGACAGACACGTTGGCCTCTTCACTCTTGCTCCTTTCCCCCCTGGAACCTCTGAGGCGCCACAGACGAGGGAGCAGAGAAGAGGCCAGTGAGGCGAGGGGAAGGGAGGGGAGACACTTTTCAAA
>NW_015290773.1:0-306 GCF_001447785.1 Gekko japonicus | reverse complement strand
GTTCTTATGTTCTTCAATATCACTTGTCTATCATCTGCCTGGATCTCATCTATCATCTAGGATTTCAGGATCAGAGCAGTGGTTTGTGTTGAGAAGGTAACTTGTTAAAGTCCAAACCAATAGGCTCTGTTTGTTGACCTTGAGTTGACATTTCTCCCAGTGTTCAGGGTATGTACTGGCTTGGCAAGTTCTGACTCCTCCTCCCCCAGGGTGATCCTGTGATACTGGTTGCTTTTCTTTGCTTTCAGGTTCCATTTTCCTGTTCCATTTTTCAGCTTCTGTTTCCCTAGATGGGGAGGGAAAGGG
>NW_015290772.1:0-306 GCF_001447785.1 Gekko japonicus | reverse complement strand
CTGCTCCAGGTTCCCAGCCTGCGGCCTCCCCTCATCCAACCCCTTCTCCCTTTCAGCTCCTTCAGAAGAGAGATCGGGCTTTTACTCTCCAAGAGTAGCTCCTCGCTCTCATCTTTCCTTCCTGAGGAGAGGGGTTGTTTGTTTTTTAAAAAGAAGGCAGAAGTCTGTTGAAGAGGATGGAGGAGGAGAGGATGAGGCCAAGCACTGCATCTAGAACTTTTGGGTTTCCCTTACAGCATCCAAGGACTTCCCTGACCTCAGAGGTTCGGGCTAGTCCGATCTCGTCAGATTTTAGAAGCTAAGCAG
>NW_015290771.1:0-306 GCF_001447785.1 Gekko japonicus | reverse complement strand
CCTCTTATAGTGTGTTGTTTGAATTTAGAGTCTATTTTATCTTTTTCATAGCCCAAAAATGCATGCCATCCCATCTCTAAATCAAAACCTTCGCGTGTTAAAAGCCTTTTATTTTCTAATGTTGCCCACTCCTTAATCCAAGTCATTGCTGCTGCAGTGTAGTATAGTTTCCAATTTGGAAGTCCTAAACCCCCACTCTCTTTCTATCCTGTAGGACCTTCCACTTTATTCGTGCTCTTTTCTTGGACCATACCAATTGTCTACAAACTCGGTCCAACTCATTAAATACTTTAACATTCCTCAGCA
>NW_015290770.1:0-307 GCF_001447785.1 Gekko japonicus | reverse complement strand
ATTTCTTGCTTTCGAACTGCTAGGTTCAACTTGTAACACCCAACAAAAAGTTTTCCCTAATATCCAGCCGGTACCTTCCCGCCCTTAATTGAAACCCATTCTTACAAGTCCTATCCTCTGGCCTGCCATGACAGAGATGATTACTTCTGCTGGATAAGCAGGGTAGGTCAACCTCCGTGTGGCACCTGGAGATTTCCCGCTATTACAATTTTATTTATTGATTGATTTGATTTGTACTACACCCTCCCCACTCGAGCAGGCGCAGCAATTGATCTCCGGATGACCGAGATCAGTTGCCCTGGAGAAA
>NW_015290769.1:0-306 GCF_001447785.1 Gekko japonicus | reverse complement strand
GAGCGTTGCATGCTGACCGGGCTGCCAGGTAGTCGCGGCTCATCCCCCAACACCCCTCTTGCCAGTGCAGAAGTGCATCAGTGCCTGACTACCCTGAAACAGTAAGATGTGCAATTACAAAGCAGGCTCGGCCAGCAACACCCAGGGCAAGGAGCTGAAACCCAGAGGCACAGGAGGAGCCCCCGGAGAAGGCGCAAGAGAGCCACACTGTCCCTTGAGGACCCCCCTGCAATCTGACCAAGCATGCCCCAGACCCCTTGGGGGCTGGCAAGGGGCGGCAGGGCTGGTGTAGCTACTTGGGGGGGG
>NW_015290768.1:0-306 GCF_001447785.1 Gekko japonicus | reverse complement strand
TAACCACTACACCAAACTGGCCAAATTCCAGCTTTGCAGATCACAGGAAGTACCGTAACAAATTCTGACACTCCTGCACGTGAATCCTGAACATCTTTAGGCCCTCTGATCAGTGACCCCAAATGAGGAGCTGTGGCACTTCCCAGTATGTTTCCTGGTGCTCACTTGCTTCCTGAATCCTGGAAATAAAGTCCAAAGGATCTTGAATGGAACAAAGGAAGAGGAGGAGCTCCTGATATCTTCCTGCTAGCTGTCTAGCAAGTCTCTGAGTTTATTTCAGTGTTGGGAAATGAACTAATTTATGGT
>NW_015290767.1:0-306 GCF_001447785.1 Gekko japonicus | reverse complement strand
TAAGTCAATAAACAGTGGAATGGTAGGATGGGGTAAGATCCATCCCACCATTTTTGATAGTGCTACCTAACTGCCATCGATGCCAGCAGCAGATGAAGCACAGGTAATGGTCCCTGCCCCATATGGTTTACAATCTACATGAGAGATACTAGATAAGAATGGAAGAAAGGAGGGAGGCATGTCATCTCAGTGGGGAGCCTGGAGCTGACAACATTTCAGTAGCATGACAAGAGACATTTCGCGTTTCAGTGCAGGGGAAAAGTTTCAGTAGGACCCAATGACCTGAGAGCCAGTTTGGTGTAGTGG
>NW_015290766.1:0-306 GCF_001447785.1 Gekko japonicus | reverse complement strand
CCCAGATACTGTTTTTTTCTAGTTTTCCTTCCTGCATGTGGTATTCCTAGCCAATGGGGGGAATCACATTGTGAAGATGATGATTTCACGATACTACGCAGCCAATCACAGTTGCCTGGCAGCAACATCACTGAGGACCAGCAAAGCCAATCAAGAGTGAGGGCAGTGGTTCCAGTTTCATGTTGCCTGCACTCTGAATGGACAGAACTTTTCATGCACACCCTCCATGAAGTAAGCCTTGAAAAACTGCCCCAACGAGTGGAATTTTTCCATGCTGCAATCAATGCTCCCTTCTAAGCTGTGGAG
>NW_015290765.1:0-307 GCF_001447785.1 Gekko japonicus | reverse complement strand
ACCACCCTGGATGTAGTTTGTTCCACTGCATGAATCCAGATAGAGGTGAGAGATCCTCAAGCAACTGGTTTCCTGGGGGATGAGATCCATCCGATATTTGCAGGCCACCTTCTCGCTCTGGACTCCTCTCTAAAACCTGTATTCCTTCTAGTTCAAAGAGTTGGGGGGGTATATCGACAACTCCTTGCCTTCTAATTTGAGGTTCTCCCCCTCACACACCTTTGTATAGAGAACCATGTTCTATTAGATGTTTCCACTGGGGATTAATGCCAGGGCACTGATCCTGATGCTGGGAAAGATTGAAGGT
>NW_015290764.1:0-306 GCF_001447785.1 Gekko japonicus | reverse complement strand
GAGCGCAGCCACACCTGGCCAGAATGTGCATCACCTGGAAGTCAGCGTGACCCTTGCCCAGCAGGTGCTGGCGGTGCCCTTGCACCTTGGGACACCACAGCTCTGGCCTGGGCTGCTCAAGCCGCTCACCCAGGTGCCAGGTCACATCTGGGGTTGACCGCTCCCACCGCCCCACCCTTGGCCCGCCACTGGCCCAGGGCTGCCAACTGCCAGGTGGTAACAAAACCAAAGGGGCCACAGTGTGCCGAAGGCTTCAATAGATCAAAACCGCCGTGACAGTAGCTATTATGCTCTCTAAAAACGTTC
>NW_015290763.1:0-306 GCF_001447785.1 Gekko japonicus | reverse complement strand
TGCAGAACGCCACCCCCCCCTTTGCGAGACGAACAAAAACCAAAGTTGTGCCACGTCACTCTCTTTTTTTCAGATATTTACAAAAAGTAGAACTCCTTCTTGAAGACCGTTCCCACATGCTCAGCCCTTCCCTCCGACCCCCCAATTGTACCCCTCCTTTCCCCTAAACTTAGCAGCCCCCCCTCATACTCCCCTTACTGGCCTGAGAATCCCTCCTTAAACTCAGCTGCTTACTTCCTGTTGGGCACCATTTTGAGTTGCTGTAGTAAAACCCATCCCGCCTGAAGTTCTCTTCTCCTAGGGGAC
>NW_015290762.1:0-306 GCF_001447785.1 Gekko japonicus | reverse complement strand
TAAAATATAAAACCCTGAAGGCTGAAAAAACAAGTCTGGGTCCTAAAGTTTCAGGGCGTTCTGTAAAGCCAAAGAGAATGTGTCAATTATTGGGGTCACCAACTATCATGAATTTTAGAAAGTAGGTGCAGAATATTATACATATCCATTCTCCACAACCCCCCTAGGAGCTGAAATTTTTCCGCCATCTTGGAATTGATTATTTGTTGATACGTATTATGTACTTTACTGCCGGTTTTAACTTATTTATTGTATTTACCTTTGATGTAAGCCGCCCTGAGCCGTGCTTGCAGGGAAGGGCAGCCT
>NW_015290761.1:0-306 GCF_001447785.1 Gekko japonicus | reverse complement strand
TTTTTTTCTAATAAAAATCACTCTTATTCAAGAATCGATTTTATATTAGTATCAGCCGACATCCTAAAGTTTGTAGTAACTTCAGAAATTGAACCGAAATGCTGGTCGGATCATGCCGCAGTTAGTTGTAAATTCAAATTTCATAATGGAACAGACAGAAGCTTTTCTTGGAAGTTTGATAACTTTTTATTAAAAAACCTTGAGGTAGTCAAACAAATAGAGTTGGACACGGAAGAATTTTTTGAATTTAATAAACCAGAAGATACCCCCATAGAAGTTGTTTGGGACGCTTATAAAGCGGTCTTG
>NW_015290760.1:0-306 GCF_001447785.1 Gekko japonicus | reverse complement strand
CATAACGTGGTTTATTTGTAAGTGTACAGTGGAAAG
This sequence comes from Gekko japonicus, assembly GCF_001447785.1. Lineage (NCBI taxonomy): Eukaryota > Metazoa > Chordata > Lepidosauria > Squamata > Gekkonidae > Gekko > Gekko japonicus. Next base: position 270 of record NW_015290760.1, on the reverse strand, counting down.
AACAATCCCTTATGAGGGGAGTTCTCTGTTTTCCTTAGGCCAATTGTTCCTCAAGGAGCAATTGCAGGTAAGGCTTTTAATCTCAGTTCCGTCATCCACGTTTCGGTTTATACGTGAATCATGTGTGAAGTAAGACTCTTGCTGATCTGTTTTAGGTATGACTTCCTTTACTGTCGTTTGCAATTCAATTGGGTGAGGGAACAGTAGTTTGGGGGCAGTCCAGTCTTTATGTATTTCTGGAAGAATAAAAATAAGAGGTATTCTTTAATC
>NW_015290759.1:0-306 GCF_001447785.1 Gekko japonicus | reverse complement strand
GCTTTCCCGGCACTGAACTCTGCTTTCTTTTTGCCCAGGCCCTGGAAGGCGAGCTCCTCCCCCTTCTGGAACCCAGGCCCCCTCGGCAAGGCTCCGGGGCTTCCTTGTACCGTGCCCTTTACATGCTGCTGTGCGAGGGGGGCCGGCACTTCCCTGCCCTTGTCAGCGAGGAGGACCTGTCCAGTAACCTTGGACCCTGACCAAACGGCACACCCAGCAACAAACTCTGACTGCGAACGAACGGGGTCCCGTCACGCCGACTGCTACCTTTCCTGTATGTACGCCAAATAAAAATGATATGATACT
>NW_015290758.1:0-306 GCF_001447785.1 Gekko japonicus | reverse complement strand
CTTTCATCCCAAAATACATCAACCCTGACCAGACAGGATTTATTCCTAATAGACAACTATCAGACAACATTTGTAGGATTCTAAATATCATTATCCACAGAAAACGATCACACACAGACTCAATAATTCTAGCTCTAGATTTCAAAAAGGCCTTTGGTTCAGTTGAGGTAGCATATATGCTAGCACTCTTTAAGAAAGTAGGGTTTGGGAGAACTTTCTCAGAACAATGCAAGCCTTATATGTATACAACAGGGCGAGAATAAGGGATAACAAAAACAGCTCCAGATACTTCAACCTAGCCAGGGG
>NW_015290757.1:0-306 GCF_001447785.1 Gekko japonicus | reverse complement strand
CTCAACAACACGGAAGGAAAGACATTTCCACAGCTTTTTTCATAGAACAGGCGTGACCTCTCTCGTGCACAGTCAGCAACCTCGAGAGCATTTAATCAAATTGGTTGGGAAAATAAAATTATGCCATCTGTGGTCTTGCCCCTCCTTGCCCCCCTGAGCTCTCAACTGGCCCGGTTCCCCTACAAAATCTCAGAAATGACCCTAACCTTGTTAACATGCAGACACCTTCCATGTAACTCCACAGCGGGCTCTTTGGAGTTCACTCAGCGAAAGAAAAAACACACACACTACAGCCTAAGATTAAAA
>NW_015290756.1:0-306 GCF_001447785.1 Gekko japonicus | reverse complement strand
GGGTCCAGATTTTTATGTGGGAGTCTTAAGGCCTCCAGTTTCCTGGAGTAGGTCTCCGACCTGACTAACTCAGTTTTCTATGTCCAGACATGGTAAAGCTGGATCTGTGGCACTCATAGCCAGTTTTGTCTGGCTACTCAGGCCAGCGAGAAACAGTGCTTGAAGTTTATGTCGTTAAAACTGTATCTTCCTTGTACAGCCGGTCATTGGTTTGCTATAATTGCTAAAAGTTATTTAGTTGTATATAATTCCGGATTTTCCCCTGGACCTTGCGTTTCCATAAAGTATAGCATTTCAGCAGTCTGC
>NW_015290755.1:0-306 GCF_001447785.1 Gekko japonicus | reverse complement strand
TGCACTGCCTGGCAAATGAAACCAGAAAATGAGGGGTTAGAACAGCCGCCAGCTCAGCAGGCCACGGAGTGTTCCTAAATGTCAGAAATAATTGTGTTCCGATTTGCATCTTTGATGTTCGGATCCGACAGCAATGAATCAATATCCCCCCCCCGTGCCTCCTAGAAGGGGGCTACCTGCTGTATCCCTGCAGACTTACTGGTCTGGTTTGCATTTTTCAGCCTCTACCGCCCCGTATCTCCATCAAATACGACTGCTGCATTCCATCACTGTGACCGTCAGAGGTCATTTCGGGGGGATCACAGT
>NW_015290754.1:0-306 GCF_001447785.1 Gekko japonicus | reverse complement strand
ACGAGGAAGGGGGTGGGGGTTTGCACCTGGGCCTGATGAAGTTTAATAGACTTTAACACATGCAAACAAGTGCTTTTGTTCGGGGGGACAAAGGTCTTCCCAGCTTAGGGCTGATTCCCAAACAGTGTGGCCGTTGTTTCCCCTCCGATGCCTCTTGTCACTCGCCTTGTCAAAGTTTAATTAGGACAACGAGCTTTTGCGGGGCTCATTTCGCACTTCAGCAACTTCCTAACACTTCCTAACGAGGAGCAGAGGGGGGCTCGGGGAACCTTTGGGGCGGGAGAGGTGGGGCAGGAGAGGGGACCG
>NW_015290753.1:0-307 GCF_001447785.1 Gekko japonicus | reverse complement strand
CCAATCAAAGAAGCTAATCTGGTGGGCACTTGAAAGAAGTAAGCCCCCATAGTTGTAGGTCATGAGCTGGAGTACTGCTGTACTTGTAGGGCCCAAATCTGCAGCCTAAAGCTTCTCATCCTTTAGAGGTTTCTCTGTCGTGGTCAACAAAAAATGGCGAGAGAATGCAGATGAGATTTTAGGTTGAGGAGGCTCTTGCTTTTAATGACTTACCTACAGCACACCTAAGTGTGGTTACCTCCTCTATAATGTAATACTGCTAAAATGGTTCAAGACTGATAGGGTGCGTTCAGACGGGGGCTTTACA
>NW_015290752.1:0-307 GCF_001447785.1 Gekko japonicus | reverse complement strand
TTTTTTAAGAGCTGCAGAGGAAGGGGAGAAGAGCGAAAAACAGGAAAAACAGGAAAGTTATTCTGGGAATTCGAAAGTAGTGACCCAAATAACCCCAGGTATGACAGGGAAGGAGAGGGATAGAGAATTAGGCATGCAGATACAACAGAGGCCAAGAGCCTCTTCATTTTCTGGGATCCCTTCCCGTCCTTTAAAAGAATTAGGTAAGGAGTTATCTATATCGAAGGAGTTACCTATACCGACAACTGTTCTTGGTGATAAAATGGTTTCCACCAAGACAGGCTCTAATAAGACACCTCCCATTGGC
>NW_015290751.1:0-307 GCF_001447785.1 Gekko japonicus | reverse complement strand
GGACTTACTCCCAGGAAAATGCACTGCGTGTTTCCAGCCACATAAGCACCTATCTCCATGCAATTACTCTATGGAGGTCTGTGGTTATGCCTGTGTACAATGTGTGCTTCTTGGTTCCTTGTGCAAACGATCTGTAGAAAGTTTATCTTTGGGGATTTTGCATCCATTATTGGAAAATGAACAAAGAACCAAGGCAAGTATAATTAAGATAATAATATTAAACAGCTCTACAAATATTGCTCTGAAAATGCAATGCCTACCAGGGTGTCTAGCTAAAGCACAGCAGGAAGGAATACTGATGTAACTT
>NW_015290750.1:0-306 GCF_001447785.1 Gekko japonicus | reverse complement strand
AAAGACGTATTTGAGATTTCAGAGTGTTGTCTTGCTTATTTGGTTTAGGATTTCCAGCATTTCCTTACCGCCGTTCCTGTTGAGTTTCATTTTGAAAAGGATCATCTTGAAATAGAAACCCTTCTCTGAGGATATAATTGAAATCCCTTGTTTGCTGAGTACATCGTACATGGCTTGTTCCAGCTTCTTTGGCTGGAAGGAAGAGAATGAGAGACGAGGGGGTTGGATGGAGCCATTCCTTCCAGTATATCCAGAGAGAGGAAATGGTAGATGGTTCGTGGATTGCACAAGCTGATTAATGAACTA
>NW_015290749.1:0-306 GCF_001447785.1 Gekko japonicus | reverse complement strand
TCATGCTGCACATGTGATACAATGGCAGGAATTCCACTCATAATGTCTCCGAACAGAAAAGGTTTCCCTGGATGGAGTGCAGGTTCCTCCCCTCCACTCTCCCACTGGATTCAGTGCATCCAGGAGCCCCCCAGGAATAGTATGAGGGGACAGCCAGAGGTCCATAGCAAAGTGCGGGAAGTGGCAAAAATTGCCCCTTTTCTATTCATAGCAATCTTTTGGTGGGTCCAAGTTACTAGTCTCCAATTTGTGAAGATCTGCTAGGAGGATCAATAATATTATGTATAGTAGTGTAAGTAAGGGGAG
>NW_015290748.1:0-307 GCF_001447785.1 Gekko japonicus | reverse complement strand
TTCTTAAAGGAGGTTGGGGCATCTTACATAGACTTCCTTTCTCCACTGTATCCTCTTAGGGTAGGCTAGTCTAACAAAGAGGGAATGGTTCAGAAGGGATCTGAACCTTTAGCTCTACTTCAACGTCACACTGCACTAGAGACAGGATACTGCAGAAAGTCCCATAGCTCACATGAATACAGACTCCACTCCCAGGGATTCAGACAGCATCCCAGTATAACATATGAATGGACACTATCTTTCTCATACCTATTTTGTCATAACAAGAGTGTTGGACTAAGATTGTCAGGGAGGTAAAGGTAAAGGT
>NW_015290747.1:0-307 GCF_001447785.1 Gekko japonicus | reverse complement strand
AAAAAAATCATTACTCGCTGGCAGAAGACTATATATTTCTAGCAGCTAGTGACTTCTATGAGAACTTCTTCAAACTCAAGTTCAGTTTGCTGGAGGCTTGCCATAGATTTGATAGGGAGTTCTATTGGGAAGGGCCTGCAAAGACTTGAGCAATATTATTTAACGGGTTGCAACCGCAGCCCACTGACTGGCAAATCTGCTTTGTTTGGACTCTTGGATTTTTGTGGATTTTTTGAGTCCAGTAGCTCCTTAAAGATCCACAAAATTTTCCAAGCTACCTCGACCTGGATAGCCCAGGCAAGCCCAA
>NW_015290746.1:0-307 GCF_001447785.1 Gekko japonicus | reverse complement strand
TTATAGTCCCATCTCTACTACAGAGGGAAACAGTTGCGGGAGGGAAATAAGAACAAAATCGTCAGACCACAAAAGGGCTGAGCTCTTCTTCCTCCTCCTCCTCCTTAGGGTTTCTAACTGGGAAGTTCCTGGAGATCAGTGGGTGGAGTCTGGGGGTGCATGGGGTTTAGGGTGGGGAGGGACCTCAGTGCGGTACAAGGCCAGAGAGTCCACCCTCCGAAAACAAAATCCTAGTTTTACAGCTTTGAAATTGTTTTCAAGACTCACAGGACAGGCCGCATGGAAGTGCAACTAGAACTAGGTGCCA
>NW_015290745.1:0-307 GCF_001447785.1 Gekko japonicus | reverse complement strand
CAAGTACTTACTAGGGCTGACCCTGCTTAATGCCCAAGGTCTGATAAGACAGGGCTAGAAAGGGCTACCATACTCAGTTGTTAGAAGACAAGAAAGGCAAATATTCTCTCTAGATGGTTGCTTGACTTTTAAAATAATATGCTTAAGCCTGCTGGCAGTGATTATGTATTGTACTAACAATCTGAAGAAGAGGAAAAGAAAGGCTACGTGGAGTTTCCGTTGCTGGTGTCAGTTCCTACGCAAGCTCCCTTCTCAGAACGTAGTTGCACAGGAACCTTTTCATAATTACTGCCTCATATAAAACTGA
>NW_015290744.1:0-307 GCF_001447785.1 Gekko japonicus | reverse complement strand
CCGACACTGCTTAGCCTCCAAGATCTCATGAGATCGGGCTGGCCTGGGCCATTCTGGTCAGAGCCTAAATATCTTGGCACCTGACGTTCACTCGGAAGATGCCTCTGGAAAATGTTTCAAGCCCGCAGTGGAAGCAGCAGCCTTCTCCTGTCCCTTGCCCCCAGTAGCTGGTCTTCAGGGGCCCATTCCCTCCACACCTGAAGGGCACCTTTGCACTCACCTTTGAGGAAAAGGCAGACAACAAGGAAGCCGTGAAAGGTGAGGCTGAAGGGAGCCATGAGTCCCATTTCCCTGGGAAGAGAATGCA
>NW_015290743.1:0-308 GCF_001447785.1 Gekko japonicus | reverse complement strand
TCACAAGACTCCACAGCTTAGAGGGACCCATTGCAGTGCTGGCACCACCTTACTTCCCCCTCTCTGGGGACAAAGGCCCCCGCTGCCTGAGACAGGAGGAGATTACAGCGGCAAGACATGGTCGTCGCTGATGTGTCCTGCCACTGGGAAATTTGGCTTTAGCCTATCAGCATTCATTTCACTGGTACGCTACAGTCAGGTGTGCATCAGCAAGGAGCTCAAGACACATTCACAAGCATGGCGAGCCTCTGTATTTAATGCATGTTCATTTGCGCCCCATTATGATGAACTCTAACCCCTCTACGTCT
>NW_015290742.1:0-307 GCF_001447785.1 Gekko japonicus | reverse complement strand
CACAGATTTTCTTAGTCTTTAAAGTGCTCCTGGATTTTTACTCTTTTCTGAAGGAGTGAGGAGTGACTCAGGAAAGTTCATCTCCTGCCACAAGGTTTGTTCGTCTTTAAGGTGCTCCTGGACTCTTTCTCTTTTCTGCTGCTACAGACAGACTCACACGACTGCCCGTCTTGATGTCTCTTTTGCCGATCTTAATCTGTCTTTCCCCAAAAGTGCCGTTGTTGTCGTTAGAGGCATAAACTTATTAGCCGAATGGATCCTCGACAGACCCAAGATATCTCCAGTTTCCTAATGGCGTTGGTAATCT
>NW_015290741.1:0-307 GCF_001447785.1 Gekko japonicus | reverse complement strand
GGTAAACCGGGGGGGTTGGCAACCCTATCTGGACTCTTAAAGTCCGTGCCGCATGTTCAGTTCTGCATGTTTGCTGTGCATGTGAAGAACCACAGAAAAGTCCTAGTCCATTATGAGTATATTTGTATTTATTTCAGTTTATAGACTGCCATACTCCCAGGGCTCACTGCATGGCTTTGTCCAAATGATGGCTGCCTGTTTTAAATCGAAAAAGAGAAAGCGGTCGACTACTGTCTAGGATGTGGCTATTGTCTGAAAACCCTTTTTCATTTTGAACGGTTTGAGGGAATACAGAATAAAGAAAAGG
>NW_015290740.1:0-307 GCF_001447785.1 Gekko japonicus | reverse complement strand
AAGAGCTGACAAAATCGGGCTAGCTTGGGTCATCCAGAGCTTCCTCTAGTGAAAAGTTTCTGAGCAGGGCATAAAGTGGTGGACATTCTCTATATTTTCCCTAGTATCTGGTACTCATAAGAAGAGACCTCCTGGATGAGAACAACTGTGTAATACAGCCCTCCGTGTTGTTTATCCCTGTTTAGAGAAGCACTGCTTCTCTCCATGGAGGGTCCATTACTTACCTTGGTTAATCATTGTTAGTAGACTTGCCCTCTCTAAATTTGTCTCTTAAAAGCAGCCATCTAAGGTAGCAGCTGTGTTACTG
>NW_015290739.1:0-307 GCF_001447785.1 Gekko japonicus | reverse complement strand
TTCCTGCCCAAAAATAGCCCTGGTTATTTGTTTCAAACATTTGTGATGTTTATACTTTAGACACATGTGGCTTTAAAAATCTCTGAAGTAGCCCACTTGGGACATAACTATGCTCTTTTGCTTCCATCGCCCATCCTCAAACACGACAGTCTTATAAACCAGGTCCCTAGAAATCTGCCAATTGATAAAGCCATTGAAATCTGTACTCTCAGTGCCCAACTTCGTCTTTAATAAGAAGTAGTGGTGGGAATTTGTTGTTCAGAATGCCTATTGAACCGTTTTTTCTCAAATTTGTTTTTTGTTCAAA
>NW_015290738.1:0-307 GCF_001447785.1 Gekko japonicus | reverse complement strand
GGTTTGAAAGCTAAGATGGTATTTCTTCTTTTGGTTATAAACATACATGTTGGGGGTGGGGGGACCCAGCTGTCTGATAATTCATTGTTTGAAATTTATGCCTGTAGCGTGTGAAGTGGCCAGCTATACACTGCATGTTGCCTTAGTATTCATACATTTATATGCATGTACACCAGGGACAATTGGTGGCCCATGCCAGACAGTATATTTGCATTCCAGCTTTCCTGTGCTGTACAATGCATGCGTGATTGCTGCATTATGCATTCTGAGACTGATTGAGCTTGTCATCAGGAGACTGTGACATATG
>NW_015290737.1:0-307 GCF_001447785.1 Gekko japonicus | reverse complement strand
GTAAAAAGAGATTTCGTCTCACCTGTCCTCAAATTTTTGTGGTATTTCCCAAGAGCAGATGCAAAGGAACTAGTTGACAATGCAACAATTCATGAGCTTGATTTGCCCAATCAGTTTGCATACTATGCAAATCAGGGAATATGGCAACCTACTCTGCCTTCCATTTCTAAAGTCCCAGGAATGTAGGTGTTGCTAGGTCCTGCCGACATGTGGGGGATCCCCCTGGTTTCTACTGCTCCTTCCTGGCACCAGCCAGCTGGCTGCTGGCGGAGAATTACCACTCCAAATACGACATGCCCACCTCACC
>NW_015290736.1:0-307 GCF_001447785.1 Gekko japonicus | reverse complement strand
ATCTTGTATTGATGCAACCCCCCCCCCCCACAAAACCCCCATTTCCTTCCAGTTCCGGGAGCAAGTGGTACAAGAGACCGTGGAGACGCTTGAGCAGAAGCTGAGTGAGAAGCTGCACCTTTCCAGCCAGCCGCCTGGCTCCCTGAGCAGCTCCGCCCGGCATACCCCCGTGAGCCCCTTGGGCCAAGGCAACCTCTTTGACTGGCTGCTCCCCTGCAGCAACTGCCAGGCTCCCATCGTGGGCATTCGCTACCAGTGCAGGTAGGTTTTGTGCATTTACAAAAAGCTCTCTGCTAGCCCATGCAAT
>NW_015290735.1:0-307 GCF_001447785.1 Gekko japonicus | reverse complement strand
GTGGCTGCCTGGCCTTGGTCAGTTTAGGTGGAAGTCCATGAGGGTTTGCTGTGTTTAAGTGCGTTTGGAGGGAGGTAACCCATGTTGGGAAGTCAGGCAAGGAGTTGTGTGAATGTGTGTGTTGTGAGGGAAGTGAAATGGTTAAAATAAGCTGAAAGCAAAATTAAATGTGTAAACAAAGGCTGAATTATAAATTTGCCTGAGGACTGAGGCAGTGTAATAGAAACCTAGAGATAAGACAGGAAAGGGGGTGTAGAAGAATTTGGACTACAAGGAATAGCCTTGACTTACATAGGTAAAGGTAAAG
>NW_015290734.1:0-307 GCF_001447785.1 Gekko japonicus | reverse complement strand
AAGGGGAATCACTCAACATTGTCAGTCACATATTATTAATACAGAAGACTCTTCATATGGTAAATGCGGGGAACCCTCGCCACTTGCTAAAAAACGTCAATCTTTACCACGCAGAAGAAAGAATGGCAGGGGGAAAGCCCCTGAAAACCCTTAAATTGTGGTCAACTGGTTGTCAGCTCATGGCATTCACAATTTTGGGATAAGAGCATGAAGAAGTACTGTCCTAGAACATCTGAAAAAAAAGTCAGGGCAGCTGGGGGAAAAAACCAAATGCTGATTACAGCGGCATCCCTGAATCAATTATTCT
>NW_015290733.1:0-307 GCF_001447785.1 Gekko japonicus | reverse complement strand
CGCTCCTCCATTTTATCTTCCCAACAACTCTGAAATAGGTTAGGTTGAGTGGCGTGACTGGCCTACCTAGCACGTCTCCATGGCAGAGTGGGGATTCGAACTCGTGTCTCCCGCTTCCTCGTCAGAGCCTCCGTTAAGAGTGTCCAACTAGGATCCAAGAGAACACCGCCTTGGCGGTCACGTACGTAACGTCCCTCGTGCTTAGCTTTAATAGCAGCCCAAGGCAACCTCCAGAGCTCAACTCGTAATTCTGTGATCCAGTGTAGAACCAGCCCTTGAATCTCGTTAGGGTGCAGTGTGTGAGCAT
>NW_015290732.1:0-307 GCF_001447785.1 Gekko japonicus | reverse complement strand
TCATTATGTATATTGTAGCACTACTTTTAAAGAACCACCTCCTCTTACTTTTTTCAGAAGGTATTAATGATGTTAATCTTCATGTATCGCCTCCAGGGACTGATCAGAGTAGTGCATCTTGCTAGCACAGATCATGCAGATTATCCTTGACTGGCACAGATTATCTATGGGCTGTTCATAAATTGTTTTTGATAAAGAGCAATAACATTATACTGTGAGCTGCAGCATGAGGTTTCAGCTGCCCTTTGATATCGATTCGATAGTACATCCAGAGGTATACTAATGTAATATCGAATCAACCACTAGA
>NW_015290731.1:0-307 GCF_001447785.1 Gekko japonicus | reverse complement strand
GACCACACTAAAACCACGTTCCACCAAATCTGATGTTGGGAATGCAACAAGGAGTTTCCTAACCACTGTCCCTAATGCAGGATAGCAACAAAAAATTCCTTCTGTAATCAAAACTCTTGGCATGGTTCCTTGAACTTTGGCTTCAACTCAATGGCATTTTGTAGCTCAGTAAGTTCTTCCTCCACTACACCAGCATCTTCAGTATCCGAAAATGGATTTATCACCCCATCTGGACTTCCCATTGAAAGAAGATCTTCAAATCGCTCAGACGTATCTTTATGCAGCATGCCCAATGGTCACAAATAAA
>NW_015290730.1:0-307 GCF_001447785.1 Gekko japonicus | reverse complement strand
GCTCCAGCAAGCCATGCCTCTTGCTGCCCAGCTCCGAGGAGCAACCAAGCTTGGGCCTCCCAGGCCCTGTCCCCAACAGCTTGGCTGTGACAAACTACCATTTGGCTCTCCCTGACCCGGAAGTGCTTCCATCATTTGCCATTCCGTCTGGACTGCATCCACGCATGGTTGGATATTGCATTATAGTTCGGTACAGGAAACTTTGGTTGCAACTTATTAGCTATTGCACCATGACAGTGCAGTATGCAACCATGTGTGTATCTAGGCCTATGTATCTGAAGGAAGCTTATACCCAGAATTAAACTTT
>NW_015290729.1:0-307 GCF_001447785.1 Gekko japonicus | reverse complement strand
TAAACCAATAAAAATATCTTGGGATCTAAAGGTATTGCATAACCAATAGTATCTGTAAATAACTTGATAACTGAACAGCTCCACAACATACGAGTCAGGTCTGCATCTGGAACCTCACGGTATCAGTCTGCATTATTTATTCTTTTTAACCAATGGTATCTCAGATACATTTTATAGCAATTTTCTTCCAACTCCATATCGATTATAATATTCCATATTGACTATAGATATCTACTCTTGTAGTGGTATAAGGCTGCCAATATCTACCATTTATCTAATGCAGCCTCATAATTTTGCTGTTTTATTG
>NW_015290728.1:0-307 GCF_001447785.1 Gekko japonicus | reverse complement strand
GTGTGTTCATAAATGCCAGATAGTCAGCTGCTTTCTCCCTTGCCTGCTTCTAAGCAGAATCCATGGAACTATCTCAAGCTATTGATGCTATCCTGACTGTGTTTTCTCTGTACTATAGCATCACTACCTAAGTAGCCTGCTCGCTACTGAATAGTTTCAAAAATGATAGAGACATGGAGGGGAGGGGCTTAGAACAAGCAATATTCCTCCAAGCAATGGAGAGTTTTGGTTTCCCCAACAGAGCAAACAGTACTCCCACAGGACTATTTCCAGTCAGGAAAACAGCACGGGAGGGGACAGACTGAAG
>NW_015290727.1:0-307 GCF_001447785.1 Gekko japonicus | reverse complement strand
ATCAGAACATCTTTGCCCCAATTATTACAACAAACCCCAGCTGCCTTGCTATTTGCTATGGAAACTACGGCACTCTGTGGGGGGCATAAGTCATCAGAATAAAGCTAGGGGGTTCAAAATTGTCCAGAAACCCCCACCCTCACACTTTTTCCTTTGGCCACAGTGGTTGTCTGCGGCAAGCACAACTCATCTGAAAATAAAGGCAGGCATTTGAACATTGGCCACCAACTTTCAGGAGGATTACGGAAGCTGCACTGGAACATTCCGGCACAGACTATCTATCTCTGGGTGACCTTGAGCTGGTCAG
>NW_015290726.1:0-307 GCF_001447785.1 Gekko japonicus | reverse complement strand
CTTCACTCTCACCCTTGCAAGGACCCGCCAAGGCTCCCAGACCAACCAGCAAGCCGCTTTGGCCTTGTCCTCTGCCTTCGGGCCACCTCCCCTCTCACCAACCAGCCAGCCAGGCTGAGGGGTGGGACCTGCCTTCTGAGCTGCGGGGATCCTTTGGGGACTCCCAGTAGCCGCAGCACTGATGGAGGGAACTTGGGTGCCCCGACTCCATTCCTGGGGACCACGCCCCAGTCCACGAGCTGGCATAGCGAGAGGGAGGTGGAGGGGCAGAAAGGACACACTGGAGGCACAGGCAGCCCCAAGCAGC
>NW_015290725.1:0-307 GCF_001447785.1 Gekko japonicus | reverse complement strand
CCTCTCCTTCTTCTTCTTCTTCGTCTTCTCTTTCCTTATGCCAACCAAGGTCTTCTCCTTCTTTCTCTAGAAAGTTCTCCAGCTTAAATATAGAATCTATTCTATACCTGCGGGTTTTATATGTGAAAAGGACTCCTTCAGAGATGAGCCATCTGTATTGGATTTGATTTTTCTTTAACAAATCTATTAATATATCGTAGTCCCTACGTTTTCCCCTGACTCTCCAAGGTGTTTCTTTAAGTATTTTTACCTCCAGTCCCATTATTATTAGTTTCTTTGAATTTGCTGCATATATGATCTGGTCCCT
>NW_015290724.1:0-307 GCF_001447785.1 Gekko japonicus | reverse complement strand
CACTCAGCTGTGACAGCATCCTATAGTCCTCAGTTGTAATAACATGAACCCACTCTTTAGTGGTGCATCATGTAATCCTCTGCCATTAGAAGATAAATGAACCTCTTGCTTCTCTGGTTGGTATTATTCAGCTGAAGACATAAATATTAGGATATGCTGGGAAGGTTCTCTTGGTATGTTTCTGACCTTCAGCATTTGATATCTAGGTAATTACAAATGGTCAAGAGTATGAAACTTGTGCATTCAATTTTAGTGTTGTTTTCCATTCTTCAGTAATGCAGTTATAAGGGCTATAAGTTAACTTTTT
>NW_015290723.1:0-307 GCF_001447785.1 Gekko japonicus | reverse complement strand
AACTATGGATGGGGGAAGGACGCATGCCCAAAGATTTCATTTCCATGACATGTCCACCATGCCTCCAGCTGGGGTCAGTGCTATAGCAATCTTCGACGCTTCCACATTCCAAACTTCTAAATCCAACAGCTGACCCTCTTACAAAGCTCATCTGAAGTCACACAGCCCACCCTTGCAAAGCTTCACACAAGCTGCAGAGCCTGCGTGACTGATTAGCTGAGAAAAGTAACTATTCAAATATGATCAGAATAGTAACTTCTTCAGAAGTGAACGGTGGTTCATGAAAGCTCATACGCTGCCACAAATT
>NW_015290722.1:0-307 GCF_001447785.1 Gekko japonicus | reverse complement strand
AATAAATTAGTATAATTGGTATAGTTGTTGTAATTGTACCGTTATCTCAGGGCGATGTCTTTGATGCTGCAGATTGTAACAAGGTTTCTGTGTTGCCCAGTTTGGATGGAAACGAATTCAGTTTGGAGGAGTGGAAGAATCCAGCACTTGGGTGGATGACAGAAGCTGGGCTTGGCTCCCTGCAAAGTTTTTGCAAGCAGAAACCGGTTGCTTAATGGCACTCAGAGAGACGATGTGTTGCAAGTCACACTGGTGTGTTTTGCTCCCTAAATCTTTGCTGTATTGTTCAATATGTTAGAGGATTGTG
>NW_015290721.1:0-307 GCF_001447785.1 Gekko japonicus | reverse complement strand
TTCACAAACCAAAAATACTGCAATCAACGTGTTCCAACAGTATCGCCAAAGAAACATTTATCAGTTATACAGTAACAATTTATATTTAACAGCACTAAGGGTCTCCCAATCAAATTTGTCAATATCGATTTTATCCAATACAGGGTACCATGCATGAAGTGGACTCATCAATTCACATTCAACCTGGGTTTCTGAGTAAAAAGTATTAAAATTTTCCAATAAGAATAGGTCCCATACTTTATGCATCCAGAGCTGTATACTCGGAGGGTTTGGGTCTTTCCACTGTTTGGCAATAGCTATTTTTGCC
>NW_015290720.1:0-307 GCF_001447785.1 Gekko japonicus | reverse complement strand
CTCATACCTGTTGGAGACCCCTGTTCTTGAACAATACAGAATCAATTCTAGAAGCAACAATATAGTAGATGCAATATTTCCTTTATCTCTTTAAAAAGTAATTCTTTGTTGGACAAATGGTTAGGGTTAGGATTATTATATACCAAAATTTCAGAAGGTTATAAGGTTTGATATAAATAAAAAGTCTCCCACATTCTTTGCTTTAAGCAATTTTGTTACATGAACAACCACACTTTGTAAATTATACAACAGAGGCATTCTGATACGCGTGTGAGTAGCCAGCATCTACTGGTCTGGTCAGAGACAG
>NW_015290719.1:0-307 GCF_001447785.1 Gekko japonicus | reverse complement strand
CGGTTCTCCCAGTTTAGAGTCTGCGCTCCAAACTATTACACCAAACTGGTGTATGAGAATATTATCTGTTCTGGAAAGTCCCCCTTGTCGATCATTTTCAGCTGCCTCAGGGCAGGACTTTCCCTCCTGACAGCACCCCCATTCCTTCCCGCCATGTCTCTTGTCCACGAATGAGGCAAATTTGCCATACTGAACCTGAGCCAGGAAGACGTTGTTGGCTGTGCTATGTATACCCCCCTGCTGTGAAGTCTTTGGGTTGCCAAGGCGTCCAGGATCATTTATGGTTCCATCGCTCTAAACAACCCCC
>NW_015290718.1:0-307 GCF_001447785.1 Gekko japonicus | reverse complement strand
TAATCCAAATTGTATTGGAGCTAATAGGCAAGCAGCAGAAACACCCAAGATATTAATGTCCTCCAAGCTATCACCAGTATAATAATACCATATAATATACATGGCACAATAACTTTCTCCCCATTTGTTTGATGACAGTCCACAGGATTCATGCATTTGACATTTTCTATTTTCTATACAACCTTTCCCTGAAGAAGTATGCGTCTGCCTTTTTACCATTTTGCATATTGCCCATGATAGCTTGACACCCGCTCACAGCAATCCTTAATCTTTTTGGCATTGTAACTCCTTCAGGTAGCCATCAACA
>NW_015290717.1:0-307 GCF_001447785.1 Gekko japonicus | reverse complement strand
TGCCCTTTGGTCTCTTTAAAATCTGTCACTAGGCTCTGTAGGCTCATTGTCAATTTTTCCCATTGCTGCTAGACAAAGCCATACCCATCAATCTAAACAAAGCCATACCCATCAATCTTCATTAAATACCAACTTCCCTGCTATTTCCACACCTCTCCACCTCAGTTCGTGTCTCTTGCATGCACATGATTAGTTCTTCACTTGGGAGGACGGTATTTTATAGAATGCCTGCAAAACTGTTGGAACTCTCTGTTTGGCAGTAGGAATAGTGATATAAATGGGCAGGGGGAGAACCGGAAGGACCACC
>NW_015290716.1:0-307 GCF_001447785.1 Gekko japonicus | reverse complement strand
GAGGAAGAAGTACATGGGCCTGTGGAGGCCGGGGACCCTCACGACCACAAGCAGGATGGCGGCATTGCCCAAGAAGGCCGCTGCATACAGGGAGCAAAAAGGGACGGCGAGCCAGGCGCCTTTGGCCTCCAGGCCCGGGATGCCAGCCAGGAGGAAGGGGGCCGGGGCAGAGCTCTGGTTTTGGCGTGTCCCCACGACATCGGACATCCTCCCATTCATCACCTGCATGTATGGAAGCACACCAGTTCAGTCTAGCACAGTGGGGATGGGGGGAGCTTGGCTGCTTTGTGACGTATGACTTGAAGTT
>NW_015290715.1:0-307 GCF_001447785.1 Gekko japonicus | reverse complement strand
TGGACATGGCTGCATAAATTTTTCTTGCCACTGAGTCTATCTTTCACCCTTCCCTGTCAGGCGGGGCTAGGTACTGTGACTGCTTCATCTTGGATGATGAGTGTACTACCACAGAATTTGGCTCAGGTTGAGACTGCAGAAAAATATCGCTCTCACTCTGCACCCTGTACATCGTCTAATAGCGCTTCAGGACTGGTGGGACTGAAGCAGGTTTTTTCTAGGCTTCCTGCAGCGTTGTTATGTGCACAGGCAATGCAGGCAGTACAAATGGTACAGGTCTATCTACCTGCAGCATGTCATGCACTAA
>NW_015290714.1:0-307 GCF_001447785.1 Gekko japonicus | reverse complement strand
AGCTAATGTGCATGCACAAACAAAAACAGGAGAAATGGCCACATCAGGGTGCACTGCACGCCAGGAAACAAACATTCAACGTTATTGCAGAAATCATGGGGCAGGTCGAAGCCTTGCCCAAAACACAGGAAACACTGTGGGAAAAGATCTACTGTGGAGCTAGTACCACATACTCAAAGCATCAAGTGGGAGTTCAAAGCAACACTTGTGTGGGGTAAAAATGTAATGTGGAAATTGTCTTAGTTGCGCATTCAAGCATACCCCAAGTTATTGGGGCCCACTCAAGCTGGAACAGGTTGACAAAGTG
>NW_015290713.1:0-307 GCF_001447785.1 Gekko japonicus | reverse complement strand
GCGAATGCTAGATGCAGAATGGGCCAATGGAGGACAAGGCAGACAACATGAGGAAAATAAGGCCCAGATAGGGAAGGTCACTGTGAGTTCAAAGGGGCTCACGGCAGCTGTAAAGTCTGCTTCTCTCCTGCAGCTGGTCGTGCTGCCTTACCAGATGCTTCTGCACGAAGCCACCAGAAACGCATCCGGGATCAAGCTGAAGGATCAAGTGGTGATCATTGATGAAGCCCACAACCTGATAGATACCATCACCTGCATCTACAGCGCTCAGGTTCATGGTTCTCAGGTGAGTCGGACCTGGCAGCCT
>NW_015290712.1:0-307 GCF_001447785.1 Gekko japonicus | reverse complement strand
AGCCTTACTAATGGGCACCTCCACCTCCAGAGGCAGTAAATCTCTGAATGAAACATCAGATGAAGACCTTGACCTCTATGTCCTATTTGCTGGTCCCTCTAGGACAACTGGTTGGCCATTGTGTGAAAAAGGATGCTGTACAAAACAGACCACTGGTCTGATCCAGCAGGATACCTCTTACGTTACATTTACATGTTCTCAGAGGGGCAACAGTGAAACATGACTGGTTGCCCAATTCCCGCATAAAGCAAAGTTTATTTCGCATAGACAGTAAATGGCCTGGACCAGTGTTCCCTCTAAACTGAGT
>NW_015290711.1:0-307 GCF_001447785.1 Gekko japonicus | reverse complement strand
CACTTCAAAAAGGATGTGGGCAAAATCAGTGGGGCTTACTGGCAGGAAAGAGTAGAGGTCTTAACTGTCGTGTTTTGTGTAGTTTAAATTATTGAGGTTAGCTGCTGTGGTTAGTGCTTAAATAAAACTACAAACACAGGGGTGTCACTTTACCAGGTTATTCAGCTTACAAAGCTACACAGAGCCACACTGCAGGTTTAGAGGAGAAACACTCCTCTCCCATTAGGAGTGGCCAAGAAGTGCTGAGGTGGCCTCACTTCCCTCCCCGCCCCCTCCCCGGAAGACTCCCTCCCTGCTTGGGCCATGG
>NW_015290710.1:0-307 GCF_001447785.1 Gekko japonicus | reverse complement strand
TTGAATGCCAGTATATTACGATATGTTGTTATATCTGCCATCTTTCATTTTCTCCATCAGTGTCCTTTACCTTTATTTCCCCCCATACCTTTATTTCCCCTTCCCACATAAAAATAATTGAGTGAAAGAGACATCCCGTGCTCTAACAAGAGGTTCCCTTTCCCACCTCATCACTGAATAAGTGCAAAACTATAAGATCTTATTCTGGGGGCATAGCATATGCTTATGGCTACATGGGTAAGAAAGTTCCAGAAAAACGTGGCCAGGGGATGTGTAATTGTGATGGACAGATTAGGTTCTGCCTCTC
>NW_015290709.1:0-307 GCF_001447785.1 Gekko japonicus | reverse complement strand
TTTTTCTCACATAATGCCTACAGGACAAAAGGGAAGGAAGCACCTTTCCTCACAGAACATAATTTGTGGAAGCCGCTGTTCCAAGATGACCACTGACTGGGATGGCTTTGAAAAGAAAAGGACAGCTTCATGGCCTCTGGATCCTCCATGTTCAGAGGCACAGGACCTCTGAATACCAGTTGCTGGGAAGGGAGACAGCGTGGGGAAGGCTACTGACTTCATGCATGGATGCACTGTGGGATACATCTGCATGGCCACTGTGGGAAACATGGTGCTGGATGTGATGGACCACTGGTCTGATCCTGCA
>NW_015290708.1:0-307 GCF_001447785.1 Gekko japonicus | reverse complement strand
CCAAGCAGATGCTCTACCCCTGAGACACAACCCCTCCCTTTGGATCCCTGACCAGCAGACTGCTTTTGACCATGTGGGTCACTGGTTGCTCAGGGCCTTCGGGTAGGAATGTCTCTTGCATTCACATCTAGCAAAGTAGAGAATGTTCAGAGGCAGCTCCTTTGAGCAGATCTGCTTGTGGGATCAGGGACGGCGCATGGAGACTTGCAGTCATGAGCACTGGAACAGACCTCAGAATTCAGAAACGAAGCATCCATTGTGGTCCTCCCCATTTCTCCATGTCACACGAAGCTGCCTTACACTGAAT
>NW_015290707.1:0-307 GCF_001447785.1 Gekko japonicus | reverse complement strand
CCAGCAGGGCTCTTCTGATATTCTTGTGATAGGTTTTACCAAACTGCATTACATTTTGTGACATCTTTGTTAATTATTTCAGAAAATACTGTTATGTTGTGTGGCCATTCATGCACATTGGACTTCACATCATAAAAGAAGTCAGGAGATGGCAATCAAGGAAGGCAACAAAGGGAAGGGGACACATCAGGTACATGTGTGCTTATGATCTTCCAAAACAATGTACCAAGACTCTGCAGTTGGACATTAAGTAAGCAACCTCCAAAACAAACACATGCCATAAGAATAGAAGAAGAGCCCTGCTGGA
>NW_015290706.1:0-307 GCF_001447785.1 Gekko japonicus | reverse complement strand
ATGGATCCAACAGGACAATAAGGGAAGGCATTTTATCATTCATTGTTTACTTGATGTTCAAATTGTGCTTATTAAGGAAGAAAAGACAGAAAAGGGCATGATGAAGGTGCTAGAAAAATGCTGTTCAGAGAGCTTTTCTTGTGAAACTTGAAGGGGGGGGCAGAGCAGCATACCATAGTGCTATTAGATATAGTCGATGCACTTGTTACCTCAGGGCAGGTGCTAGACCAGAAGTTAAAGGGAGGATCCCTGTGCAGGCCTTGCATGGTCCATGGCTGGTTCTAAACCTATGACTAGAGTGAGGTAA
>NW_015290705.1:0-307 GCF_001447785.1 Gekko japonicus | reverse complement strand
AGGGATTCCTGAATGAAGCAGATTTTTTGGATTCGTTTTAATCCGATTGCAGGCCTGTTCATGTGACTGAAATGACCTTGGTCACCCTGAAGAATGACCTATGCCAGGAGACGGACAGGGGGAGAGCGAGCCTGTTAATTCTCCTGAACCTCTCAGTGATACCATCAATCATGGTATCCTTCTGGACCACATTTTGGGGTTGAGACTGAGACGCACTATTTTGCAGTAGTTTTAGTCCTGTCTCGAAGGTAGGTTTTAGAGTGTGGATTATTTCTACGTCACTTCTCCATATAGCCTGTTCGCAGCA
>NW_015290704.1:0-307 GCF_001447785.1 Gekko japonicus | reverse complement strand
GGGTGGGCGGGAGGCGGTTCTCGCACCCGCAGCTCTCGCTCTGCAACTGCTGCCTTCCAAGGCACCTTTTCGTCTTTTCAAAAGATACTGTAGAAAAGGATTACAGAACTTCTGTTCAGGCCTGAGAGCCACTGCAGTATAGTTGTTACAGTGCTCGACTAGGACCCGTGTTCGAATTCCTACTCAGCCAGGAAGCTCACTATGCCGGGCACGGGGCCAGTCATGCTCTTTCAGCATGACCTACCTCGCAGGGTTGTTATGGGGAATAAAATGGAAGGGAAGAAGAAAAAGAAGAGGAGATTGGATT
>NW_015290703.1:0-307 GCF_001447785.1 Gekko japonicus | reverse complement strand
CATGATGTGACCAAACTATGATTGCCTCAGTTTAGTCATTGCATCACAACCATCTGAAGCATGGAGTTTACAAGGAAAATGGCATGGGGAAACAGCTCAGCAGCCCAGCACTACGGTACCAGTCCATTTCAGGATCCCCATTAGGTGCTAATAATAGAAAATTAAGGAAGCAGAATCTCCAACAGCTTATCTAGTTTGGATTCAAAGCAAGATAGGATAAATGATTAATGTTACTGATGTATCAGTTACTGAATTACTTTTATCCCAGTTTGCCATGGAAACAATGAACAACTTGAAAGAACTAGAA
>NW_015290702.1:0-307 GCF_001447785.1 Gekko japonicus | reverse complement strand
CCTGGGCTATCCAGGTCAGGGCAACATTGAGTTTTAACTAGCTTCAAATCCTGGGTAAAAATCTATCCTTAACCATGATTAAAACTAGTGGAGGAAAATGGAAGGAAAATTTTGGTTGATCAGTGTCTTTTCAGTCTTGCCACTTTGTGGAGTGTGCTTTTTTGTGAATCAGTTATTTTGGCCAGCATATAATTTCTGACTAACCATAGTCAATACACTTTTTTGGGAGAAAAGTTCATTTTCTTCAGTGAACCAGATCTCAATAGTCACCCAAGCAATCTTATGGCTTATATTAGAGACCCATTAT
>NW_015290701.1:0-307 GCF_001447785.1 Gekko japonicus | reverse complement strand
GCACCCACCGCTATACCAGTTCTGCGGGACACCTGCTTTGAGGAAGGGATGCGGGAGGTGGCTCTCCAAGCCCTTTTCTTCCCTCCACTGTCCCTCCCTTCCCAGGACAGCAGCAGATCCCTTCACCAGAGGCCCCCTTTTCTTTCAACAGGTGAGCACTCACGGATACTCGCAGAACCAGATTCTTGTCTGGAAGTACCCCTCCTTGACTCAAGTCGCGAAGCTGACCGGGCATTCATACAGAGTCCTTTACCTGGTAAGCCTCATTTCCTCTCCTTCCGCTCCGGTTGTGTCTCTTGAGAGCCAG
>NW_015290700.1:0-307 GCF_001447785.1 Gekko japonicus | reverse complement strand
AGGAATGCAACATGTAAGATTTTATTCTTACAATATTTTGACAGTTGCCATATTTATTAACAGTGAAACCTTCTCTATAGTACAGCTGAAGTGAATGCATGGAATAAACAATTCAAATGGAGGCCATTATACATTATTACATTTTATTCAATTATATTATGTTCAGGCTGAAGTTTGGATGAATGCTAGTGCTGTTTACATACTAGAATTGTGACAAAGAAAGAAAACACAGTGAATGTAGATGGCCAAGGGCTTGGATTCTAGCTGTTCTGTTTTGACAGCTGTTAAATAGTGGGTTCCATGGATG
>NW_015290699.1:0-307 GCF_001447785.1 Gekko japonicus | reverse complement strand
GTTGCCTAATCCAATTAATTCTTAAGATTAGTGTAATCCATATTATTTAAAACAGTTGAATTCGTTTTTATTATAATAAAAAAACCCATTTCTCCCCATGAATGAAACAAAAACTGACACTTTGGGTAACAGTTCGGCATTACAAATTTTCCAGATACACAATGCAGCTTCTGTTAGAGGATTGTAGACGAGTTTAAGTACTGTGACCAACTCAGTACTGTATAGAAATAACCAGTTAAGCCTATTTTCATGCCTTAATTGAGGCAGTAATCAACAAGGATCTTAGTAGTCTTAAATTAGGCATGGC
>NW_015290698.1:0-307 GCF_001447785.1 Gekko japonicus | reverse complement strand
AGCAGAGCAGTAAGTATTTAATAAAAATCCTAGCTCTGCTGACAGAGTTACTTGTATGCAGGAATCTTTTTTTGCTGTATAAATATTGTTTTTTGGCTACAGTCTGCAGTCACACTTATCTTCATATAAATGAGTGCCACCGCCTGACTAGTCTGTACTCATGGTGGCATGATCCGTATAATAACTAAACTTATTTTCCCTCCCTTCAATTATTTCTTTGGGGCTTGTTTCTGAAAGGGAACCATAAACAGACAAAGCTGCCTTATAGTCTAGCCATTTTCACAAGTTACAATGAACGCACATACAA
>NW_015290697.1:0-307 GCF_001447785.1 Gekko japonicus | reverse complement strand
ACGTTGGCTGCAACTTGATGGCATTTCCCACCAAGGGAAGTTAAGGGACTGCAGTATTTGTTCAGCGATAAACCATTACGTCTCCTTTCCTTTCCTTTCGTGTTGTGTCCTTGATACAACTCAACCCCTACCTTATCGCAGCATTCATTTGCACACCAGGACTGCCAAAGTGCCATATGAACAAAACAGCAACAAACATTTCTACTGATTGTCCCAAAGAACTGATGGGGGCCATTCGAGAAAACTGACCTACAATTGGGGTTTTCTCTGGACTACAGTGGGGTAAGGTAAAGGTTCCCTTGCTCGA
>NW_015290696.1:0-308 GCF_001447785.1 Gekko japonicus | reverse complement strand
GGTGAAGAAGTACTTCCTTTTATCCGTGAAGTAAGAGAAGTTCTTGATAATACTTGCCCATCTAAGTCCTCCATTATGGTACCCTCCTCTTCTGCTCGGTATTTGCTCAGGAAGCTGGAGTTGCACTCTGCAGAAGTTGCTGACCTGCCTGAACCATTATACTGTCACGTCATCTGGTGGGCAGGACATTGTGACACCATTATTTCAACTTTTCAGCCTATCACTTGGTCGTGATCTCAGCAGTGGCTAGCCATTGTTTGGCCCCTCAGACTTTCATCCTAAAACGGAATGTGTGCCATACTGTTCAT
>NW_015290695.1:0-307 GCF_001447785.1 Gekko japonicus | reverse complement strand
GGTGTCTCCTTTGTGGGCCTACCTGCCTACCGAACACCCTCCGCTAGCTGAGAGGCCTGGGAGACTTCCAAACCCTTTGGATATTTACGGGAAACTCGTGAGTAGCTGCCCTATTGATTAAAACAGCCGTCGCTGCAGGACGTCATACCATGGATGCGAGACGTCAGCACGGCTTTCGGGAGTGATTCAGAAAACGAATGGTGGGGTTGCATGACTGTCCAGCAGTTCCTCTTGAACCCCCTCCCATGCTGACCTTCTGCCAGGTGCCTCTTCTTAGCATATGGGCAACTAGCCTCCTCTGGCAGCC
>NW_015290694.1:0-307 GCF_001447785.1 Gekko japonicus | reverse complement strand
CAAGAAGGGAAGCTAAAACAAAATGACAAGAACGATAAAGGAAGAACTAATCTTAAGAAATTACAGAATCAAATGAACTGTCTCTTAACACAAGAAATAGCAACGAAAATAACCTATGCCAAGCAAAATTATTTTGAGAATCTAAATAAACCGACTAGATGGTTAGCGTACAGATTACGTAAGCAACAAGAAGAAAGATACATTGGAGGTCTAAGAAACAGAAACGGGGAATAGAAGTTTAACTTGGAAGATTTGAAAGAAATTACCACAAAATAATCCCAAAACCTTTACAGTGGAACAGAAACTA
>NW_015290693.1:0-307 GCF_001447785.1 Gekko japonicus | reverse complement strand
CTGACTCTTTGTTAAGAAACCGACTTAATGGCAGGCTTGCCTTGTCACCGAGACAAAAACCACCCCATAATTCCCTTTCTCCTGCAGTAGGGTGTTTTATGTTCATGTCATTTCCTAAGCCACTTCAAGTCTCCCGTGTGGGAGAAAAGAGGGATTAAAAATATATTCTAAATACATAAAGAGCACCCAATTGGATCTGCTCACTTAGAGAGCCGGGGACTCTGGCTGGTACTCTGAGAGCTACCGGTAGCTCCAGGCCCATAGCTATGGTGGGGTTATTCAGGACTCCACCCCCTTTCTTGGACAG
>NW_015290692.1:0-307 GCF_001447785.1 Gekko japonicus | reverse complement strand
CCGGTTAGCAGGCCAAAGAAGAGGCGAGTAAGTGTTGAGTGACTCCTGTGGACAAAAAAGGTCTCTAATATCAGTTAAAAATGCATGTGATTGATCCGCGAGGGCATCAGAACTATGGAGTGAAGCTAGGCAAGAACACACACTGTTGGCATCACAAAGGCAGCGATGCAGGCAGTAATTTCGCGTTGCGGTAGTGTGGTTCGTGGGCATCACAAGTAGTGCAAAGTAAGAGCATCCTGAGGCCAAGTCATCTACTATCTTTAGTGCGACGTAGCTTGTTACATTTTTATCCTGCTCTTCCTCCGAG
>NW_015290691.1:0-307 GCF_001447785.1 Gekko japonicus | reverse complement strand
GTGAAATATTTCATTCATACAAAAATAATGAGAGCCAGCGTTATGTATTGGTTAGAGAGTTGGACTACGATAGGGGAGACGCAGGTTTGAATCCCTGCAGGGTTGTGGAAGTTTGCTGGGTGACTTCAGACCAGCCATACACTTTCATCTTAGCCTACCTCAGAGGTTATGATGAAGATAAAATGGGAAGAAAAGTAAAGCAAGCAAGCAAACAGACAAGTGAAAATACATTGAAAGCTGGCAAGCCACAAAATCAAAGCAAACTGAAAATAAATCTGCATTTAATCGTAAGTACTGTTTTGGTGTA
>NW_015290690.1:0-307 GCF_001447785.1 Gekko japonicus | reverse complement strand
TCATGATAAACATGAGAACAGATTACCAGAGTAAATAAAAATGTAACATTTTTAGAACAGTGAGAGCAATTTGGAAGTGGCTCTTTTTTGTTCCGTACTACTTCTTCTCCACTGTTGAGCTCTGGGGGGAAAATACTTCTATGGGTTAACAGCAGAAGCTGGCTATGTCCAGTGCTGATTGAATAGTACCCATACAGTGACCAAGAAATCTTACTTCCAATCCCCGGAGCAGATTTTACCATGTTTAAAAATCCTATTTAAATATTTAATAAAGCTACAAACAAATACATAGAAATGACACAAAGAT
>NW_015290689.1:0-307 GCF_001447785.1 Gekko japonicus | reverse complement strand
TGCTGAGAGTATCAAATGGGAGGGGGGAGGGCGTGGAATCCCAAAGGTTTATTTTTAACTTTGTTTCGTGGTCCCAGGAGGATTCCGCAGGAAATCCTGCATCGCAGGCATCAAGACTAGCAAAGGGGGTTTCCCCGGTTGTGTTACATACATTAACAGAGATAGGATCCAGACCCTGTTGTTGTTTTTTAAAAGAAATAAGGGCTATAAATACTCGTCCCAGCTGCATCAATATCCCCCTCATGATCCTTCTTTCCTTGAAGACACCTGTTGACTCCAATGCCCTCAGTTAAGATTAGATGCACAC
>NW_015290688.1:0-307 GCF_001447785.1 Gekko japonicus | reverse complement strand
TTGGAAACCCTACAGGGTCACTATAAGTCCACTCTGACTTGGTAGCACTTTGCTCGACAGTGCTGGATCGACAGGCGTAAAGGCGCTGGGACTGGGAGTATGGAATCTTTCCTCTAGAAATGTTGAGGCCAAAATATCACACTGAGCCAGAGTAAAGGTATTTGGGGAATTCTATGGGGGTAGAGGTAATTCACTGGCACAAAGTTTTGAGTGTAATTCCCCACCATGGGATAAAGGCATGCCCAAGGTCCATCACCTTGGAGAGATGTACCCTACATAATTTGTTGTTTTATTATTTCTTTGGCTC
>NW_015290687.1:0-307 GCF_001447785.1 Gekko japonicus | reverse complement strand
GGCCAGCAACGCCCCAGTTCACAACCACTGTCACTGAGGGCAGCAGCCCCTCCCTGTCTGTTGGCATCCACGGGCCATACATGCCATCGGGAACTGATGCCATGAAGAGGAGGAAGTGCTCCTTTCAGTCACCTGGAGGCCTAGAGATCCAGGGCACACAGACACCCTAGGCTGGCATTGGCTTCATACTAGCTGAACTGTCATGCCTTTCCCCAGAGAATCCTGGGAATTGTAGTCTGGCAAAGGGGCGGAGCACTCGCCTGCAGAGATTTTTCGGCCCCTTTTGTGTAAATGCAATCCCCCGGGG
>NW_015290686.1:0-307 GCF_001447785.1 Gekko japonicus | reverse complement strand
CCTTAAAAATGTCTGCCATTCAAACCCGCTCAAAAGCTCTGGCAAACATGCAGGCCTTGCAGAACCTCTTGAAGAACTCCAAGAAAGCGGCCCCTCTCAGCCCCACAGAGTTGACGCCACGGCAGAAAAGGCCCAGGCTCTGGTCAATGACAGACAGACCTCCCTAAGCGGTAGAATAGCCAACAGATGGTTGCCTGTCAGTCATCGTTGGCGCATAGGGACATATGGAGTCACAACGGTACTGTGAGGTAGCTTAGGCTGAGGATAAGGAACTAATCCAAGTTTACCTCACGAGCGTCATGGAGAG
>NW_015290685.1:0-307 GCF_001447785.1 Gekko japonicus | reverse complement strand
AAACAGCCAGCCAAAGAATCTTGCCCCAAAGATTCCACTGGCCACACTGCAATCTCCTTTCTTCTTTCAGAGTCAAGAGCAGTATAAAAAGAGAATATGTTGGATGCTGTGGTAGTGACAGTAGATGTCCTAGACCAGGGCCACCAGCCCTTTTGAGCTTGTAGGCATCTTTCTGACACACAGTAGTGGGCGCAACCATTAAAAGGCTACCACTGGAGGTGGACCGACAACAAAATGTCAAGGAGTGAGGATATACATTACTCTAATAGTAAATCTTCACACAGCCAATCAGGTCTCCAATGGCCAA
>NW_015290684.1:0-307 GCF_001447785.1 Gekko japonicus | reverse complement strand
AGCAGCTCCATTCAGCTCTCCTGTATCGCTTTAGCAGCGGCACGTTTTATTGCTTGTATTCGCTTACGGGGTGTGGACCAAGCACACGCTACTTTTCGAGCATGGTCCCCGGGCTGCTGAATAGTGCGTCTGTGTCTGGCTGCATGGCTAATATTGCAGGGCGGTCTCTGAACCCTCCCTTTCTTGGATGTGGCTGGGGATCGGGGCACAATCCCTCTCCTGTCGCATCAGAAGGGGGCTGAGAAAGCGCAGTGGGCCCGGGAAAACAGTTCGGGCTCTTACTCGCCGTGGGGTGGGGCGAAAGAAC
>NW_015290683.1:0-307 GCF_001447785.1 Gekko japonicus | reverse complement strand
TGCCTGCATATTTGCACAAAAATTCACTGCTCATGCTCAGAAAAGAGACCCAAGATGAGTCACTTCAAAGATTTGTCTCAGGTTATTGTGAGTGTCCAGAATTCATTTTAAGAGCCATGTAGAATCTTCTTACAAATCCAGTATCGACTGTTTGTACACCAAGTAGAACTGACCTCTTGGTCGTTGAGGTAGGCACAGAGCCCTTCACCATGAATGGGATACCTGCAAAATCACAAAATTAGATTTTCGTTAAGTTACAAACTGAAACAGACAATTGGCCTTTTTGAAAATTGGCCTCCCTTTTTTT
>NW_015290682.1:0-307 GCF_001447785.1 Gekko japonicus | reverse complement strand
GGAGCGCAACAGGATCGGGCATCTTGGAGGAGCCGAGACTGCACCCATCGTCACGCCGTACCAACCGGAAGTCCCTCTTGCTGTGCTAAGTCTTGATTTACTTTCACTCAGTGAGGCATTCAGCATTATGATGCTATGCATGTTTGTAACAGCCAATGCAATTGATAGATGCAGGGTGAGTTTCTAGCCTCTTGGCAGCTTTGCTTCATATATATGATCAGAAAAGATAGTGAAATTTGCATCACATAATTCACTCATGTCCAATGGAACACTCAGTAAACTGCCATTATTTGTTTGCTTGAAAAAA
>NW_015290681.1:0-307 GCF_001447785.1 Gekko japonicus | reverse complement strand
ACGACACCAAACTGGCTCTCTGGGAGACTGGACTGGAAGGCCTCATGTGACGGCCAGGCCTTTCTGAATTATTACAGCAGGCCTGTTTTAATGGAGAGAGTTTACAATCTTGGTCTCGTTTCGTTTACTTACAAGATTTATCTCCCGCCCTTCGGCCCTTTTAAGGCCCACCAACATGGCTAAACAGCCATGATAAAACCACCTTTTGAAACCCTTAAAAGCACCCCCAGTCGGGTTGCTGACCTCCAGGTAGTGGCTGGACATTTCCTGGGATTAAAACTCATCTCTAGGAGACGGGGATCAGTTT
>NW_015290680.1:0-307 GCF_001447785.1 Gekko japonicus | reverse complement strand
GGAGATTATCTGTAATCCCAGGAGATCTCAGGCCAGCACCCGGAAGTCGGCAGGCCTAACAGGCGAGGGGATCTAAACTTTGCCACACGCTTGGACCCTCTTCTGCTGTGTTATGGTGCGTGTACTCCCCCCCCCAGCCAAACTCTAACTGGAATAAATCCAGTTCAGGAGGGAAATGGTGAATGAAATGGAGTGCAGTGTGGGATGCGGAGGAAAGGGGCAGGGTTCAACTGTATTCCCCGGCATATTCGACTTTGAAATAAAAACAGACCCCTGAATTTATGGGGTACAGCACCAGGAGAGCAGC
>NW_015290679.1:0-307 GCF_001447785.1 Gekko japonicus | reverse complement strand
GTATCCAGAGGAATTCATTTTAATTTAGGGACCTACATTGATATCAACATGGATTATTTTATCTAGACCTTTGGGAGCTAGGTCTTTTAGGGGGGGTCTTTGTGGAGAGAGGCCTCATTTGTGGCCTTTAACAAGCTTTCACCAAAGATATAGAAACTTAAATTACAGGGGATATTCCTGAATTTGATCAATGGCATCCACACACATCACAGAAGGGCAAATCCTCTACTAACTGGATATCTGGTAAGGATAACAAAATAACTTTGATATTCATGAGGAAATTTGACCATGTAATACAGTGGGGCAC
>NW_015290678.1:0-307 GCF_001447785.1 Gekko japonicus | reverse complement strand
CTCTCGAGTCCCGGATTTCCCAGCAGGCACCTGTTCTCATACTCTCGCTCTGATGCCTCCTGCTGTTCTCCACCTCGGTCCCGTCTCCCGTGCCCCACTCGTCCTCCTCTTCTCCCTCACAGGAGTTCCCGTTCTCCGGGAGACGGTCAGCGTCATCCACTGGGAAGCTGGCTTCACCTTCCTCCGGTAGCTGCAGAAGCCTTTTTAGCGCCCAAACTGCAGAAGAAGAAGGAGAGATTAGCTTTAGACCCCGCCCTTCACTTCCCTCAGGAGTCCCTCAGGTGTCTCAGAGCGGCTTACAATCTCC
>NW_015290677.1:0-307 GCF_001447785.1 Gekko japonicus | reverse complement strand
GTTTTGGCCTAGGATAGGAAATCTCCTATGTAAGCTATTCTGAGTTGCATAATGGTAGAACAATGAAATACCAACATAAAATAGGAGCCATCCAGAGGGGAGAAATGTATAGGCCTCTATGGAACTCAATCCAGGTTACTCTGCCACACCCCAAAACAAAATATTTTCATGGATTAAATGCAGACACTCCCACCAGAACCTGTTTCTTCATTCTGCACTCACAAGAACACCAGTGTTAACTGTTCCCACTCCTACCCACTGCTATCCTGCAGGCCTGTTGCAAAGCTCTGGGCAGCCAAGGTGAACA
>NW_015290676.1:0-307 GCF_001447785.1 Gekko japonicus | reverse complement strand
TAAATCCAATCTCCTCTTCTTCTCTAAATACAAAGATAGGTGGATAAGCAAGCCGACATCCCAGGTCATGGGGTGTCCCTGGCCGGTTGTTCCGAAGCGAAATAAAGGCCAGGTTCCTCTTCCGTGTGTTTACTGCAGAGCCCCAGAGCATGCCGCTGCTGGCCAGGTCTCCGAGCACCAACCGGAAGTACCCGCCGCTGCCAGTCGATAAGCTGGAGGAGGAGATCAACCGGCGCATGGCGGACGACAACAAGCTCTTCCGCGAGGAGTTCAACGTGGGCACTTTGCTAATCTGTCCCCCCCCCCC
>NW_015290675.1:0-307 GCF_001447785.1 Gekko japonicus | reverse complement strand
TGTCCAAGCCTGGTAAACAGCCCCATTTTGAAACGCCCATCTTTAAAAACAAAATATCATTGTGAACTTTGAAAGGAAATTGTATTTTCATAGAATCTAATAAACGTAGTCCATGCAGAAATGTGTTGCTTTTTAAATTATTTGTCAGCTTTTCTGTGTTCAGTGTGTGCTTGTTGCAGAGTGTGGGGAAGCATTCTTTGTACGACAAGTAGGAGTCCCCTGCCAAATGCAGTGTGGTGTGGTGGTGAAAGGTGTTGGGCTGGTATCTGGGAGACCCGGGTCTGAATCCCTGCTCATGCCATGGAAG
>NW_015290674.1:0-307 GCF_001447785.1 Gekko japonicus | reverse complement strand
AATTCATACTCTGCCTTTCTGGCCCTGCATATGTGTGCACATTGGTGTTATGAACAGGGCCATATGTTTTATGATGGAATGGCCTGTTCTGCTTGGAGCTTCCAGTAAAGCAGCCAGCTCCATTTCACCATTCTGTCATAGTTCCCTATCAACTCCAAGGATGTGTGTGTCACATTCCCAAATTTGATACTTATCTCTTCCTCTTTCCAAAACCACTATTTGCTCTGTTGTGGTAAATACACAGGTACCCCTACCAGTACCTGCATTTTCCCCCAACAGGGCAAATAGCAGCTCCCCAGGGCCATTT
>NW_015290673.1:0-307 GCF_001447785.1 Gekko japonicus | reverse complement strand
GATCCAAAGCTGAGGAAGGCAGGATCAGTGAGTCAAACTGTTCCAGCTCCTAAGCGTTCCTTTCCTTTTGCATAGACTTGAAAACCATCTGAGGAGGCAGTGAAGGAGGAGGGTCCCTAAACTGTAATGTATCACTACTGCGAGGCACTAATTTAGCTAGTGCAATCATACTGGGCAACATCCTAAAGACAGAGAGAATAAATAGGTCTCCTTTACTACAGCAGGTCTAACCATGATAGAGGGCTGCCTGCTCCAGGTTGGGAAATAGCTGGAGATCGTGGGCGTGGAGCCTGAGGAAGGTGGGGTT
>NW_015290672.1:0-307 GCF_001447785.1 Gekko japonicus | reverse complement strand
TTTAGAGCTGCTCAGGGATTTGATGACTGGACGTTTCCTCCCCACCCCGCTGTCTTCTGGCATGGTGACAGAGGGATTGCACCTTTTGGTGCGTTTAGCGCTATCTCCCCAATAGCCTTGGTTAGATCATTTGGAGCGGTGCACAAAATACCTTTCATCAAGCGAGGGGGAGATTTGGAGACAAGGTTCAGGAGAGCTCCGTTTCTTTTTAAGCAGGCAGACATGCTTCCATTGTGGCAGGTGGCCTCTCCTTAAAAGCTCTGTGGAGTTGTGTGTCAGCGTCTTTTAATCCCACACTGTTTTTTTT
>NW_015290671.1:0-307 GCF_001447785.1 Gekko japonicus | reverse complement strand
AAGAAAGGAACCTTCCCAGGTTAGGTTGTTCCATGTTAACCCCCATCTCAAGGATTTCTTTAAGGCCAATGTTAGTAATTTATTTTGTGTTGTCTTCTCTTGAGAAAGAAGGTAGGTGCCACTGCAGCGTCCTTATGTGAAAACGTACCCATGGTACTAGGTCTGTGGTTGAAACCAGAAGCAGCACCAGCAACATCAGATCCATGTGCATCTGTTTGCATACCAGCAGGACCGACTGCCTGGTCTTCTCGTTTCTCTGAAGGTAGAGAATCATTGACCTGGGAGATATCATCTGGCTTTTTTTTTT
>NW_015290670.1:0-307 GCF_001447785.1 Gekko japonicus | reverse complement strand
GTCTCTGACAGAGTCTGGATTCTTCCCCATTCCCTTCCATTTAATGCTAGTCCCAGTACGGTCTTCAGCATACACTTTTTACATATTGCATATCACTGTGATTACTTGCAGTGCAGACAAACAGTGAATTGACAAATTCAAACCTTGTGCTCTCTCTGCCCCGCTATTTTTACTTTTAAAAGTGTCTGTAGACTTAATTACATATCTCACAAAGGAAGTATAGGTTTGTAGCAATTGCAAGAAAAGGAGGAGTTGGAAAAAGTTATATGCAGATAGAGATCAGGAAGGAGGAGGAGGAGGAGGAGGA
>NW_015290669.1:0-307 GCF_001447785.1 Gekko japonicus | reverse complement strand
TGTGACCTTGTGGTCACCACTAGATGGCATTAAAATGATGTGGATGGTCAAACCTGAGTTGGCGTGAAAGGAGGATGGGAGCAGCATGCTATGCAGAGGGATGATGTGGAATTGGTGACACAACAGCAGGACAAAAGCTATGTGAGATAGAGGCAGTAATAAGAGGGGAACTAGACAAGATTAAAACAAAAACAACAAAAAGCTAGCTGGATCCAACCCAAGATTTATCATCTGTGTGGGAGAAATCATAACAGAAACTGAAACTTTCAAACTGAATTAGTATGTCCATGAGATTCAGCAAGAGCCT
>NW_015290668.1:0-307 GCF_001447785.1 Gekko japonicus | reverse complement strand
AACCACTTGAGCCACCGCAGTTCCCGTTTAAGGGATACAGCAGCTGAAATAGGAGGGCTGATTCCAGCCGTAGCTTGAGAAACAAATACAATCTATTGCAGATGCGTATATAACCCTTAAAGTATGCAAAATATTGATAGGTAACAGAGTATTCATGTAAAAAGAAGTATAAAAACTGAATAACTGAACAGCCTTTCTCAGTGGTCTCTAATACCTGAAAATCCTGTTCCTTCATAAAAGATATATGTGTCAAATGAATAAAAGGAAATACCAATAATATAAACACAATATCAATATCCCAACAGAC
>NW_015290667.1:0-307 GCF_001447785.1 Gekko japonicus | reverse complement strand
TGCTCCTAACCACTACACCAAACTGGCGGCAATACTGTGAAAGGTAGTTCTCCCCCCACAAAAAAGTGCGTGGAGGGGGAGGGTTACACAACAATCACTCTCACGTAGGAATGACTAAAGTCATTTTATGAGCAACATTCTGGATGGTGCTGGGTAACCAGCAGACTCTGGATTCAGAGCGAACGGTGGATTCACCCATTTCCATCTGACTCATTGCCGCTTTAACCATCTGAACAGATTTTCCTTCTGGACTCCCCATGAAGCAGCATCTGTTCTCTCTTCATTCTCGATGGTTGGTCCAACTCCC
>NW_015290666.1:0-307 GCF_001447785.1 Gekko japonicus | reverse complement strand
TTATGCCACCATAATAAGCATGAGCCACTGCAGTCAACCTCTGCTGAGCAGATGGTGCTCTCAACTAGCCCACCTGGTAATCTTGGTCTTGTGGTTTAGTCAGCTGGAACAGAGCAGGGAACTTATAACAGGGCATTTAATTAAGGAGCAAAAAGACAGAGAATAACTGAGGGAGGAAATGTGATTATTCTTCCAAAGAATCTATACTTTGGCCAATTCCCACAGGTTCTACCTATCAAATAATTATTGTTTTAAACAAGTCCCTTTACATGGAAAAATAGGCTAGCCCAATCTTGTCAGATCTCGG
>NW_015290665.1:0-307 GCF_001447785.1 Gekko japonicus | reverse complement strand
CCAAGGTCACCCAGCGAGCTTTCATGGCTGAGAGAAGATTTTGAACTGTGTCTTCCAGACCCTAGTCCAATATGGCACTACACTACACTGCCTTTCATCTCTAGCCTATCTTGCTGGGCTGAATGCATCCATCTGAAGTCCACTTAGATATGGCTGCCATGGCTTCCATGAGAACACGGGACGGAGCCCGTGCGGCATAGCTGCTGCTAGAGTCTGAACATCACCCTCCATTCCATAGAACTGTCCTGTCCTGTAACCTTCAAGCAGGGCCAGTCAGGTCTTCTTAAGCGGTGGTTTCCTCAGGCTC
>NW_015290664.1:0-307 GCF_001447785.1 Gekko japonicus | reverse complement strand
TGGTCTGACAGCAATTTGGGATGGATCCAGGCTAAAGTTTCTACTGATGGAAGGGGAGCTGTTATTTCCACCAACCCCCCCTTCCTTCTTTAGATCCCCAATTTGCCCATCTGAGTACCTATTGTACCCCAGGGGAAATACTAGAGGTGGATCAATGGGCTGCAATAGAGGAGCAAAACCAAGTTCCACTGAAATAAGTGCCTTCCATCAGTGGACTATTTAGTCTGGATCTAATCACAGATATAATACAGGGATGGTGTGATAGGGGCAAAGGGTTCACTGTGAAGTTACAAGCCCTTAGAATCCA
>NW_015290663.1:0-307 GCF_001447785.1 Gekko japonicus | reverse complement strand
GACTCCAGAGACCAGTTCCCCTAGAAAAAAATGGCTGTTTGGAGGGTGGACCCCACTGAGGTCTTCTCCCTCCCCAGGCTCAACCCAGGAGTTTTCCAACCTGGAGCTGTCAACCCTATGCCCCCAGCACCCACTGATGGCTGGGGAGACCTGGAACCCTCCCCCTCCCCCCAAATCTTCAAGAACGCCTGCATTTGAGTGGCCAACCAGATGCCAGCAGAAGGCCCAAAAGAAGGACACGAGGCCAAAGTTTCTCACTGATGTTGTGCCCAGCAACTGGTATTCAGAGGTACACTGCCCTTGAACA
>NW_015290662.1:0-307 GCF_001447785.1 Gekko japonicus | reverse complement strand
TCTGGGGGATCCCCAGGCCACACCTGGAGACCGGCATCCTTATAATTTCAATATAGTGGGTGGAATGGGAAAAAGTGATGGGACATGTTCAAGCCTGAGTATAAGCTCTATACGCAGAACAGAGAGGAACATGCGGGGGAGGTGTTGCATTGCACATAAAACAGGGCATAGAATCAAATAAATTAGACAGCATTAGGGGAATGCTCTCCCCAACAGACGTGATATGAGTGGAAATACTGGGCCCAAAGTGTTACTTAAAAGTCGGTGTATACCACCCACCTGATCCAACCCTGGAGATGTTGTGATA
>NW_015290661.1:0-307 GCF_001447785.1 Gekko japonicus | reverse complement strand
CCTGAGTCATTTGTGTTGCTATTTCATTCTATACCTCCAGATGGAAATACATTTTCCCCTCCAGCAAAATTAACTTCACAGGGTTTGTCAGCAGAAAGTTTGCCATTGCATTCTAGAATGCTGATCAGCTTCTTGAATATACACAGCTGTGGAACTTAACTGACAATTCACAAAAGTAGCTAATTAGCAGCATCCTAAGAGAATTACTCTAGTGTGCACCTTGTTCATGCAGCAAGGAGGCCATTTCTCTCTGAGGCATTTATCTCTTTTGTCCAAAGATGAAAGAGTTGCTTTGCTGTCAGGCCCC
>NW_015290660.1:0-307 GCF_001447785.1 Gekko japonicus | reverse complement strand
GCTCCCGGCCGGATTCCCTTCCCTCCCCCGGTCCCGCGCCATGTTTTATGCATAAGGGCGAGAGGCGCGTAATTTCATCCAGTGCCGAGGCTGCTGCGGGGTGGTGGTGGAATCTGCGGATGGAGGCGGGGCTCGGAGGAATGGCTGCACCTGAGTGGGCTCCGCTGGCAGAACAGGCGGCGCCGCGGCGAAGAAAGGGGGCTACTTCCCACGCCCCTGTGGACTAGCCACAAAAGCAGAAGGCATTAAAACGAATGCCAAGGATGCCTGCTTGGAAGCAGTTGCCCCCGGGGGAGGCTGAGCACCT
>NW_015290659.1:0-307 GCF_001447785.1 Gekko japonicus | reverse complement strand
CCTGCTTGTTTTTGGAATCTTCGGTGCCCCACAATAACTACTGCTCAGAGTGGGACCCTGGTATACCTGAGACGCTGGGCCCATAACAACGCTTATGTGTGTTGGGTTTGATATGTGTTGGACTTGATATGCTAGGAGGACACTCCAACGGTTGAGGGCCCTACACTTGTATCCCATTTCGGTAACGCTGTGGGGATTTGAACCTGGGTCCCATAGATCCTGGTCTGGCACGACTACACAACATTGTTAGGGCGAAGGCCTCATGCCAAGCAACATAATTTTAATGTTCTAATTGAA
Organism: Gekko japonicus; assembly: GCF_001447785.1. Classification (NCBI taxonomy): domain Eukaryota; kingdom Metazoa; phylum Chordata; class Lepidosauria; order Squamata; family Gekkonidae; genus Gekko; species Gekko japonicus. The sequence goes on along the minus strand of NW_015290659.1, from coordinate 10 downwards.
CAGCCAAAAA
>NW_015290658.1:0-307 GCF_001447785.1 Gekko japonicus | reverse complement strand
ACCACCACAAAGGCTGTGCTGTTATGCAAATAGGCCCATGTTTCAGCCACATAATACACAAAGCATCCTCTACATATGTTGCATTAGACCACATGGCCAGGGCAATTATCTGAGGCCGATCAGTGTAGTGTATACACAGTTCCCAGCCCGATATAATAATCCAGATAAGAAGGAAAAATGAGACAGAGAGAATCTCAAATGAGAAAAAGCATTATTCCCCTCACAAGGAACAGAGCTTAGAAAAACAGAAAGGCAAGGAAGAGCAAAAAAGTACGGTAATGCAAACCCAGCAATGTGGTTCTTATAC
>NW_015290657.1:0-307 GCF_001447785.1 Gekko japonicus | reverse complement strand
CACATGGCCAGTGTATTTCTGTTATCCCTCTGAAACTGAAACCAGCTGAACTCAGATTGTGACCTCAGCCTCTGTGTTGCTTCGAAAAGCAGACCCATCTTCCAGCTACTGTGCAGATCCCTGCTTCTGGGGAGTTTGTAGTCCACTTCAGGACCCCGTAGTCAAAGCCAGAATGTATAGCCTGGCAGCTGTGGTCACGTGATTAAAGGTGAGCAGGTCCTTCCTAACTGCTGACTAAGCGTTATTGCAAGACAAGAATTCAGCTATGAGAAATGCTTTTTCCATTGAGCATGGAGTTTGGCTCACT
>NW_015290656.1:0-307 GCF_001447785.1 Gekko japonicus | reverse complement strand
TAATCCAGACTCTGTCCTGGCAGGGCCAAGAGAATTGACCTGCTAATGTACACAACGAAGTCCAGCAGGAGCTCAGTGATTGCAGACAAACCAGCTATGAAATCCTTCTGTCAGAAGACTTGGTTTATGACTTGCTGATATCACCCCCTAAAAAGATTTAAGATGACCAGTACCTTTTGGCTATTGACACCCATTCATACAAACTTCGAAAACTATTCAGATATCAGTGAAGGGAATCCTGCAGTAAATGACAAAAGAAGAAAACTTGTAATGGATAAGGTAATCTCCCCCTCCCTGCCAAGACATC
>NW_015290655.1:0-307 GCF_001447785.1 Gekko japonicus | reverse complement strand
ATCCCTGTTCAGCCATTAAGCTCACTGGGACAGACAGTTTTTTTGCTGTCTTCCTCACAGGTATTGATGAGCTATGGAGGGCAACCTTTGATTTGAACCATACTGGATCTTTATTGAATATGGACGCAGACTGTCTAGGGCTGCAGGGAGAAAAGGTAGATTTCCAAATGCAATGCAATGCAAGAAAAAGAATCCTGGGAATACAGTTTTTTAAAAGCAATAAAACACACACATTGGGGAATACAATGGAGAATGATAAAACAATGCCTAGTGGAAGGGGTCCCACTCACAGCTAGCCCAAGCAGAG
>NW_015290654.1:0-307 GCF_001447785.1 Gekko japonicus | reverse complement strand
ACCTTCCGTATGACGGACAGGTGCTCTGTCGCTGAACCACAGCCCCACCCCTTTCACTCGGAGTTCATTCGTGCTGGCTGAAGGACGCTCACGTTCAGCCTTGAATATATTTAATCGTCTTACCGGCATGTCATGTCAGCAACTGAGGCTTGTGCATACAAGCATTGGGGTGTACGGTCACCCTGGGGGGATAGTGTCAGGAGAGCCTGTGCATGTTGCGTCAGCCCAGTGGCAAGCTGTACATGTACGTGCGGCAGGGCTTTTTGGGGAAAGAGGTACCGGAACGCTCAAGAGGGAAATGAAGTTT
>NW_015290653.1:0-307 GCF_001447785.1 Gekko japonicus | reverse complement strand
CATGTGTGCCTGCACAGAAGATCGATGATGAACAGTAGCTACAGAAGTTTTATTATATATTATGCTGGGCAAACCAGGAACGAAGGCAGGCATACCTGGGAGAAGTATAATGTGAGATACAATCCTGACAGTTGAGAGAAAGGGGGAGGGGGGAGAGGGCTAAAGCTGCTGGTGAGAAAAGCTTCAAGTGAAAAAACCTCAAAGGAATTGTGGAGGGGGAAATACTCAGCATAATACTAGGAGCATCATAATATGTTTATTATGTACTACAAGTATTTCCTCAATGTATACGCCAGTTTGGTGTAGT
>NW_015290652.1:0-307 GCF_001447785.1 Gekko japonicus | reverse complement strand
GTGGGGTTTACTCCCAGAAAAGCATTCTCAGAACTGCAGCCTCAATTAAGTCCCACTGAACCAAATGCCATTTATTTCTGGGTATACCCAAGCTTAGGATGGCACTGTTGGGCTTAAAAACGGAGAGTGTGTGGACAGGCTACAGGAAAATCAAAAGAATGCAGCAGCAAAACTGGGAGTGGTTGGGCGGGGGTTGCAACCAGCTATCTCCCCAGCTGCTGGGCTTGTTACAACTCCTTCTCCCTGCTCTGTTCTGCTTTCAGCTTAAGGAGAAGCCAAAGATCCGTGATCAGGCAAGACCTGCTGT
>NW_015290651.1:0-307 GCF_001447785.1 Gekko japonicus | reverse complement strand
GAGTTCCCAGTGATTCCTAGAGCTATCCAAAGTCTCATCTGGGTTGTAGCCAGAAGTAATGCCATTACGCTCACAGCGATGCAAGCCCACACCATGTCTCCACCGTCACCCTCCTGCCCCCACCTCCTAGAGATTCCAGGATAAATTCTGCTTCCTGCACCACAGCCAGCCATGTTCTGGCCCACTATTCCACAAGCCCAGAAAGCAACATCTGTCACTCCTTGCATTGCCAACAGCCTGGAGTGACCAAACCTCTGGGGTGCCTTGGCTGCAGAACTGGCCCTGCAACTGTAGGGCTGGCCATAGT
>NW_015290650.1:0-307 GCF_001447785.1 Gekko japonicus | reverse complement strand
GTGGCCAACACCTGTTGCAGGTCGCGCAGCAACGCCGTCTGGGATGCGTGTTGTTGCTGTGCCATGTCCCTTATCAGCTGAGTTTGGTGCTCCGCTAACCATTGCCCGAACTGCGTTAGGTCTGCTGCGGGTTGTGGTGTTGTCTGCTGCATTGCTGGGTTCCCCGCCCCAGCTCCACCCTGTACCTCCATACCGGTGGGGTCCGGGAAGCTGGCCTTCTTCAGGTAGTGCCGTGGGGTCCACCCCACGGGCGTGGGGAGGTACGGACGTGGGCGGGTCAGTGGCAATGGCGGCTTGGTGCCCGCAT